>NW_027100721.1:1407722-1432722 GCF_040412425.1 Macrobrachium rosenbergii | reverse complement strand
ATTACATTTTTACCAAAAATGTTTGTTCCACAATTTACGTGTAACTAAAATTAAAACCATCATAAGTTGGGACCTATGGAAGATGCAACGTTAAGACCCCCTAAAATGTAGCTTTTTGATGCGCTCTTTTGTTTCATATAAGAAAAAAACATTATTGAACATGATAGCAAGGTCAATAAGGTTTGAAAGGTCACTTTGACCCCCACAAATTTCTAAACAATTTTGATGTATTCAAAGTATTGTTGTTCTTTATTACAATTTCATGTGCTTTTCATTGGTGTATCTTGTGAAATTTTATCTGTTTGTCAAAGCACTTTTATGGTATTCATTAAAATTTAAGCTAATTGCAAACAACCCAAAAATAAATGTAGAACAATTATAATAAAGGAAAAATTTAATTTCAAACGAGAAATTTTATCATATTCAAATTGTTTTAAATACTCGGTATTTCATTGATGGTTTATAAATAATCAAACAACAAAAGAGCAGTAGAGTTACATTGTATAAACATTCTAAAAAATTTGTAGGAGTAAATATAAAAAAAAATGGAAATGTGAGTAATTCACCATATTCTAACTTTTGATTGTACCAGATAAATGAAGCTCTACTGTAGAGATTCAATTTCACATATTACCTCAGAGTCTTCAGATTCTGGTACATTGGAGCACGTGATTCCATGACAGTCTTTACATGATGGTGTACATTGCAAACCAGCTTTTCTACAGGAACATCTGTTTCCACATTGTCCTTTACAACCACAGCGAATAGTTTTCAATAACTCTGCCGGACCAGCAGCAATATCAGCCATGATGGGTCTAAACTTACCATTACACATTTGCCAGCCCCAACTAAGTGGTTCAATATCAGTATCACAAAGTGCCTTCCAAACCAGAATTTGATGATAGACCCTCAGTCCATGATAGAATGCTGTTCTTGGAGAAGGAGGAAGCAAAGCAGGGTCAATTTTAGATCTATCAGCAGTCACCATTGCATCATACTTTTGTCTCCTTATTTGCTGCAAGGTACATGTTGGAAAGCACAAGAGCTCAAAAACTTGTACACCTGCATTACCAATATCTTGGCAATCCATATCTTCCAAGTAGAACTGGTCTGCAATCTGCTGCAACTTGCATGAATTTTTCAATTTGGACAGAATTGACTTTTTACCAATTTTGTATATGATGGAAGTAGTGTCACACCCAGTAAAGGTGTGAGCAAATAAAACGTATTTTATGTGTACTTTATTACAAGCTTCAGTGATGTCATTGATCCTATAAGAGATACGCTCCTGTGTGTCCTTAAGAGTTCTCATGGTCTTCAAGAAAATGTCTTGACAGTCATTATGAAGGTATACATGATGAAGGAGAAGACAGAGGATATCAGTATCATCAGTCAGAATTGTAACTGGCCTATCAACAACATTTAGGGCTGTCTCGATGATGGTAGTGTCTGCATCACTTGGACAATAAACAACTTGGAAACCGATTTCCTCTAATTTCTTACCTAGACGACCTATAAAACTTTTCCTGTTAACATAGCTACTTAAGAATTCTGTTCGATCACACGGGCAAAGATTATCGTCATGGATCTGCACAACTTGGGATACTTTGGCTGACCTTGATTTGTGAGTAGCATCTTTAGTTGAGGATGCATAGCCATCAAATACCACAACACTGATTCTTAGGTTTTGACATTTGACAATGTACTTCTGATAAATTCTGCTGAATATCTCATTTTTCTTCCAATGACAACACCAAAGTAAAGCTCCTCCACCAGCCACAACTGTACCACCAGATGCTTCTCTTGGTGTGTCTGGTTGCAAAAGATGATTTTTCAGTGTTGCTTTATTCATAACAGCCCTCATAACACCTCCTGCAAACAAAGATGTGGGACATGGTATTAGCTCATAATAAAAGTAACTTTCTATCTCTGTTTCTGGTTTTCTCTCTACAGCAACCAATAAACGCAAAAACAGAGTCAGTGGATCTATGGATATATCTTCTTTGTCAACTGATATTGAAGAATGAAGGCTTTGTAAGTTTGAGATTTGTTTTTTTTCTTGAATGTGCGGTCAGTAAATGATTTGCCATCTAAACTTTGCTGAGTTGAAGCACCAATTTCTTCAGCACGATCACAACTTACATTATTGCTTTCGTCAATAAGTCCTGAATCGAGGCATGCCATTTTTTCATCACTATTGAAAGGGTTGTGACTCAGAAACATATTGCAAGAATTAGAAGTATTGCTTCCCTTCATTCATGGCCCATCTTATCACATCACAATTATCACATAGATTACCAGGTACGCATATTTGTGAAATTATTGCAAGACATAAGATTTTAAACAAGCTCTCTGTTCATCCATTAAGTATAGGGGAAAAAAATCAAGAAATCAATAAAGAACATGATATCATTGCAAGGCACCTCGTCGTAGCTTACAGCAAAACCACGTCTCGATAGAAGGATGTTGAGCCACTCTGATGCTAATCGATTGTCTGCTGCAACTGCCAACCCAAACTGTAATGGCATTATGGATTTTGGTTGTGCACCAGCAACTATTGCTTGAGATATTAAGGCTTGCTTCACTGGATGCTTTATAAGTTCACCAACAAACATTTTTAATAGAACTGGTACATGGCAGTTGGTAGTATCTTGAATGTCATCTACGGTAGGATAGTACTCTGTTCCATGTTCATGGTTTTTTTATCTCATTTTTGATCAGTTTGCCTGCTGCTATAATTACACGTTTAGCCTCATCATTTGGCTCGGATTTGTGTTCATTGTACCAGGTTTCTGTTAAAATAGCACCAATGTTATTAAGCAGTATAATGTCACTCAGTCCACTTCTACTAACAAATTCCACACTCTCTCCATATTTCTCTTTAAGTTTAATTTTAGTCATTTTTATGCAGTAAACCTCTTCACTTTGTTTTTCCATGAGTTCTTGAAATTCTTTAACAGTATATAATTCCATATCATCCTCCAAAATCTGACATGTCTTTTCAAAAGCATCAACTTTTCTATTAGATTTAGGTCTTCCTTTCGATGAATACTTAGGTAGAGGATTTTCAAAGCTTGACCTGCACGACTTATGATATTTAGCCTCTGCTGCAACAAGATCACCAACACCCAAAAGCCTTCTTTCTATAATTTTTCAAAATTATCCTCTCTAACCTTACATAACTCAAGGGTCTTAATGAAGATTTTTGTATCATTTGCAGATACTTCCTCAAAGTCTCGTCTATATCGAAGTTTTCGATCAAAAATACAGGCTTTTCCACAGTAGAAACACTGACCTTTAAAATCAAATTTTTTAACTTCTGATCTTGAAATACGCTTAGAAGAACCTGGCTCATTTTCCACTGTGGCTTTACGTTTTGCACGTGATTTGTTTTTTAGGAGAGTTCGACAAGACAAGTGTATATAAGCTGGCACATGATGCTGTTTGTGCTCATTTAACTTTGTGGCTAAGGTATCCAATCTTAGTTTTGTGGCACGTTCAGTTGTGGTATCTAAGGGGTGCTTTCTGCCATCACCACCCTGAAATCTGGAAGCCACATGGTTCAAAGGATCACCATCTCTGGAGCCATTTCCACAATGAACACACTTTCTCTTCATCAGGCACTGCTTCCATCATACTTTAGTCATGTTTAATCATTCTTAGGTCCCTGAAATAAGAAAATAAAGTAGCATATGTTGTGAAATTTAAACAGTATTAACAGGAACTTTGAATGAAAATGTAATATGAAAAAGTTTTAAATTTGCAGTAGTCAAGTATTTGCGACCTTTAGTAACCTTGAAATTAACCTCAATGATATTATATCTAATATCAAATGAAAACGCTCATCACAAGCTACATTTTGGTGGGTTATTCTGACTCCAATACTTCCCAAGTTATGATAATTTCAAGTTCATTAACACGTCATTTTGGCGACAGAAAATTTTGCCGACGTACTTTACAATCTGCTTCATAACTTTTTTGCCCAACAGATACAAAGTGACAAGATGCACCATCGAAAAACTCATAAAATTGTGATTTAGAAAAGTATATTGTAAATTCATCAAAATTTTTTCTAGGTTAGCCATTTTTTTGCTCAAATTCTACTGGACTATACGGCCATTTCAGTGCTCCCCCTGTCTTCTCTAGGGAGCTGAATTCGAATTAGTTCGTCAATTAAGCCTTGTCCCTTAACCAATTAAAGGTCAAGTCTACCCTTTCAGTTGACCCCCTCTCTCTCTCTCTCTCTCTCTCTCTCTCTCTCTCTCTCTCTCTCTCTCTCTTCTCTTCCCTTGACCTCTTCTCTGTCACCTTTTCGTGCATTTTTTTTTTTTTCACTTTTGTAAAATTACCATTCCCGGTACTGCCCTGTTAAGCTCAAGCTCAGATACTCTCATCCTCTCATCTTGACTCGTATCACCTTTCAAGATGCCTCATCCCATATTTTCAGTGAGGCAAGCAGTAGCCACCTTAGAAACTCCCCTGCTTACATTTGCCTGTGACAGGTGAATCGCATCCCCCCTTTTTCCGGCTGCAATGAACGACTGCGTCGGCGAGTAAAGTCCACAATTACGTCGGCCAAAGACTGTATGATGAGACTGAAGGCAACTGATAATTATAAGGCGTCATAAAATTTGTTAGAAACTAATAGAATGTTGTTACAGGTGATGGCATTGTCAATTTTCAGCGCCAAAAGGCCACATCTTTTTTAGTATTCTTTTATTTAACACTATATTTTATTTGTTTATTTTTGTATTACAAATTTCTTTCACAGGCGCTTCTTCCTTTTCTGATAAAGACTGCTGTCGCCCTTATGAAAAGAAGTCGGAACCGTTTTCGGTCAGGGGACTTTTCCACCACCAACCCCCCTTTCTCTTTCTCTTTCACTCTCTCTCTTCTATCATTTCAGATTCATATCTTATTACGATCAAGTGTTAAAACACACAAACTCAAACTCTATGAAAATAAAACTGTCTGAATAAGAAACCACTGTTAGATTTATGGGACTCTAAAGATTGTTTCTCTCTAGTCACCCATTTTATTTTCATAGAGTTTGTGTGTTACTAAATTAACACTTGATCGTATAAGATATGAATCTGAAGTGATAGAAGTAAGAGGAGAAAGTGAAATACAGAGGGGGTCCATTGGGGAAAAAGAGTCCCTGAGAAAATCCGCTTCTTTTCAATATTTGTAAAATCAAACAAGTAAATCAAAGAAATCAGAATAAACAACTTACATGACCAGCAGTTGGTTGAAAGACTCATAAGTCACTATAAAAAGCCTCTCATTTTTCGTCGTCCTCCTCAAAGATAAAAAGAAAGATGTCTTTCCGTTCCTCAAAAGTAAAAAAAAAAAATACTAAAAAAAGTAAAAAAAAAAAAAGTGCACGCTAGAAAATTTTTCAGCCACAGGAAAGTGTGAGTTGGATCCCTTCGTGAAAGGAGGCAAGGAAGCAATTGTTTGTCTTATAACAAACGAACCTTTGACTCTGACACTTCTAAGGATTAGACAGAGTTTGGAACTACCTTGAGATCTCCGGATGTGATCGCTTTTAAAACTTAAATGGAGGACTTTCTGTTAGGTTTTGTCGTTCTCTTTCTGCTCTATTTAACAGTTTGACATTTTCTTCTGTTACCGTTGATTTGATTGATACAACAGAAGCTGAAGAAAACCTGAATTTGCTTTTGAATTCATTAATTTTCAAAGTGAAATCACCAGGTCATGATGGATTCACTACAAAGATGATTCTAGCTGAAACTGAAATGATTCCTCGTATACTAACTAGACTGTTTTACAGAATATGGAATGAGGAAACAAAGCTCGATGATCAGGAATAGAATTTACGACCAAGGTTCTAAAGAAATATGACCTTAGCGAATATGGTATCTAAATAGGCATTTCACTTACGTAAGTTGTAATGAAAATATTCAGGATAATTATTCTCACTGAGATGGAGAAAGAAAAGGCAGGATTTGCACAAAGCAAATGTTTGTGTTAAGGCCTATTGTGCCGCGATGTATGGAAAAATCCCCTTCTGATTAATTTTTGATCATAAGAAGGCATTTGGCAGCGTCTCAGAATGATATTACGGAAGGTCTTGCGTCCTAGTGGCACTCCCGTTAAATATACGAAGCTGGTTGAAATTATCCATGATCAAAGTAGATGCAAAGTTAATGATGATTGCGTTTTGTAGACAATGGGTGCTACGAAGGAATATCATTCCACCGTTGCTGTTTGCACTTCTCATGGAGTTTAAGATAAAAAAAAAAAAAAAGTGGTCGAAGATGGAAGAGGGGTTTAGTTTAGGTTAACGATAGAAACTAGACGTACTTAGAATATGCAGATGATGTTTTAATCAACAAAACACCACCAAATTTACAAAGCAAGCTTAATAAATTGCAATTTATATTTATCAGGAAGATTCAAAATAAATCTAAGGGAAACAGAAAGGATGAGAATAGAGTATGCTCAAAGGGATGAAATAACTTAGACGGAAAAAGAATTATTGTCGCTGAATGGATCAGACATTAATTAAGATCAATGATGTCTAGCACACGACAATGGAAATCAACTAGATAGAAGTCGTATATGAACTGCTTTGGTATACACATATGACTCTTGGTTTGACAATGAAACTATAATGTAAAAGATTTTGTAGATTTGCGAACAAAGCCTTGAGAAGAATATCAAGAGTCAGCTGGAAGCGTAGAATTAGAAATGATACCGAATGGGAAATTACCGAAGTCCCATGTGTAAATGAGATGCTAATGAAAGGAAGATGTAAACAGCTTGTACGTGTCTTTCATATAACCCATTTGAGATAGTGTCATCTGGGCCAACCTACTTGGATGGGAACTGTGCAAAGGAAGGCTGAAGACAAGTGGAATTCTGAGGAAGGCAAAGCACAAGAAAGTTATGAGTGACGTAATTTCACAGATGCTTTTTGCGTCTCGTGGCTTTGGGGGCGCTGATGGTGATCATGATTCCTGTCGAGAATTGAGAGAGGAGTGAAGTAAGTGATGGCTGGTTATTTTGAAAATCTAACTTTAGTTATTTTAGCTCTCCATTTACCTTATTCTCCTGTACCTCGTTTTCTCGCTTGCTTTCTTCTTTTTTTCATTTCATAGTTCAGCTTGAGAAGGGAATCTTCTCAAGCTAACTAAAAAAAATCAAGGACAACGAATTAACTAAGGTTTCTATTCCTAGTTTGTTCTTTTTTTGCTGCCTCGACATTTTCCTTCTCGTTTCTCTCCTCCTTCATCCTCTATTCATCCTCTTCCCTGTTTGGGTAGGAGCAGTAACTGGAATGCGACAGGGATTTGGTGTCTAAAAGATTTTTTTATTTAACTTATTTAGTGTTATCAGGTCATTTGTAAGTTTTTCTCCTCCAAGAATGTCACTCTTTGGCCCAAAGACTAATGTTGCACTTCTGACTTTCCTGCCCTGAACGGAGTTAGCTCTATTATTCATGGGAGAGGAAGGGTCGACTAATGGAGGATTAAACGAGGAAGGATGAAAAAAACGGGTAACAGAAGCAAGGGGATAAAATTACGCAGTGAGTGGAAAAAAGATGAATAACAAAGATAAGAGGTATGTAAAACAGAAACTGCGGTACTCATGGCCGGACTTAAAACTAAAATTATAGTAAAAATTACATAGAAAAATTATATTAGGATAGAGAAATTTTATCCATTCACAAAACTGAGCATAAATCGTGTCGAGGATTGTGGGAAGGCTCGAGAAGTTATACAGGCTAGCAATATCTTTCCAGCTTTGTTGAGTGCAAAAGCTGAGAAAATGATCTTCAGTGATTTCCTCTTTCGTACCACTATTTGTGCTGACCAAAAACTTGCCTACTCTGAGGAACGTTTAGCTTTTAAATAAAAAAGTTAACAATTCATGCAAGATGTGAGAAGTTTAAATCAATACCGCTGGTTTTTTTTAAATAGCTGTTGACATTGAAAAGTTCCTAAACTTGTAGTCGGTAGACGGGTAAGAGTTTCGGAGAGAGAGAGAGAGAGAGAGAGAGAGAGAGAGAGAGAGAGAGAGAGAGAGAGAGAGAGAGAGAGAGAGAGAGAGAGAGAGAGAGAGAGAGAGAGAGAGAGAGAGAAGCGCCCCAATAAAGGAGTAACAGGATTTGTCCCAGTTCTGGGTTACATTTCAATTTTGTTTTGTCGCGAGTTCATTGTACGAACAACATCCGCCTTGATCACTGTTGGACAACCAAATATAATCTACCTCCGAGCAGTAACAGTACATACTGTACTCATCAATGAAGATTAGCTGCAGTGTATAAACAGAATACTCAAAATCCAGCCTGTCAACATCTAGCATTCATGTTTTGGCAATAACCTTTTCAAATGAGGTGCTCCTGCAATATAAATACATTTTGAAATAAATATATTATACGTGTTCACACGCTACATAGATTATATATATATATATATATATATATATATATATATATATATATATATATATATATATATATATATATATATATATATATATATATATATATATATATATATATATATATATATATATAGGCATAAATGATATATAGCAGTATATATGTATTTTTGATACACCTTGTCAGGGTACAATATAAGAATGAAAAACAGTTTCGAAATTTCAAAGGTAAACATAAAAACGCAAAAAAAGGTAAAATATAGAACAACCAGACAGCCTAACCAAAAAAGCAAATGGTCCACAGACAAGAATTGCATTTAAACGATAATTACTATTAAGGAAAATGAAAATACTAAGCAATCTATTACATAGTTACTAAGTTGTCAACAATACATTTCGTAAGATTGTATAGAATTTCCTTTAAATTTGTTCAACTAATTGCATGATCGAAAGTGTTCATTTGCAGGAAGAGTCTTGGCGCTCGATGTATTTCCTACACGTACACAATATTTATGTTAACTTAATCTTGACGCCAACAGTTTACCACTCTGACCAACATATTGTTATTACAATCTCTACATGAAATTTCGCATATGAACCTGTTTGTAAATGGGGAGAGTCCTTTATCAAAATTGTTCTCACAGACTGAGTGTTACTAAAAACATTAACATTAACAACTTTGAACATTTTTTGGCAAAGAAAGAAACCTCTAATCAAAAGGTAAAACAAGCAAATTACATCGATTAAAAGTTTGTAATGGTCATGTGCATAAAATGTTTTCTTAGCAATTTTACAGAAACATCAACTGAAAATGTCGGGTACTTCAATTTGAAAGCAATATCATAAACCTTTATAATCTCGTATCCTAAAAATTCTGGACAACAAATTCTTAATGCTCTTAAAAACATTACAGAAATACCGAGAGTTTAACTTTCAAATGATGATTGGAGTAAACGCTAATGTAAGAACATACTTCTGTAGTTTTCCTAAAATCTGAAAATTTAAACTGTTACCGTGTCTATGCACATCTACGTCTAAAAAAGGGTAAAATGGAATCTTTTTCTTCCTCAAGTGTGAATTTCATAGAGGGAACTGGCGCATTTAAACTAATTAAAAATCGGTTCACATCTCACACAACGGCCATACACAAAATATGTCAACGGTAGACCTAAACCAAAGAACATTCGCCGGTAAAATATTTGATAAACGTTTCTTTTCGAAAAACTCCATGGAAATGTTGCTTAAAAGTGGCGACAAAGGGTTACCCATCGATATACCAAACTTCTGCTCATAGAAATTTCCATTGAAAGGAAATTTACATTCCTTAATACACAGTTTTAGTAACTCTAGGATGGTGTCACTTGACAGAGAGTTACCCAACTCATCGGCTAAAAATGTTATCAGGTCGTCAACTGGAACTTTAGTGAATAGGGAAATTACATCAAAGCTAATACTTTTAAATTCGTAATTAACGTTACAGCTTCTGAGACGGCTTACAAAAGCCACATTATTTTTTACTGAAAACCCTGAAATTTTTCCCGAAAGAGGTGACAATTCACTGACAAGCCACTTTGACAAGTTAGAAGTTGAAGACCCGACAGAACTAATAATAGGTCGTACAGGGTTATTTTGTTTGTGAGTTTTAATAAGTCCATAAAGATAGGGTAATGATGCGCATGCAATACAGAATTTCTTAATTAAATAATCTTTTCCCTTGAACGATGTTTTAAGTTTTTTTATTGAAACTACTATTAACTTTCGCTAGTGGATTGTGGTTTCAGAACTGAATACGTTTCTTGGTCACAGAACAAAACTAACATCTTATTTACATAGTCAGCTTTATTCATTAACACAAGAGCATTTGCTTTATCTGCTTTCGTAGTGTGTAACGATTCAGCTTTTTTTTTAAGGTTGCTGTACGCCTTTAAACCCCTTCCAGGAACATTAGAATAACAAGTGATGGCTACGTGCCAAATTTGGTCTAGATCGGTAAAGTGGTCTGGACTTCTATAGCTCACAAAGTTACAAACATACAAAATTCACTTTTATATATAAGGTTACCGAACCCTGGATGAACCTCTTAGCAGCCAAACTTCCACTACATTAACATCTTCATTCACCAACTCAGAATGCTCATGATCAGTGCGTCAAACACTCCGACACACACTGTGACATTACCTATTCAGAATACTCTTCAGCAACAAGTCGAAACCCCCTACGCATAATTATTTTCATTACTTCTAGATGCAAAGACCCTTGCGGTCCAATCTAGCCAACCCCTTGGTCGTTCTCTCCCACTCTCAAACATCTCAGAGTTATTTACACTTTTCACCGACTTATTATTCTTCATTCTTTCCACATGACTGAACCGTCTCAACATACTCCAGTCCCTCCTTTCACTATGCTAAACTTGTCACAAATTCTTATGCCGAAATGCCATTCAAACAGTTCATTTAGAAATCTGCAGTATTTGTCCCAATCGCCTTCAACACCCACACTTAAACCATTTAATGAGATTTAACTCATTACAGATAAACCCGCAAGAAAGTAATTTTAAAAATATCCTGTATATATACATAGCAACATGATTATGTTTTCACTAATGACAGTGCTGCACATCATGAAGCTTGTAATAGACTAGTATAATCATAAATTCTCAAAAGGACTATTGTTATCATGTTTATCATATTGTCATGTTGAAAGAATGTCTAATTCGGAAGTATTGGAGGTGAAAGAGAAGGAGGACCCAGAAAGTCCAGTCTATTTAGGGGTTAATCAAGTGTTAACTATGGACTAAAATTTCTTAGGAAATTTCAGTCCTAAATTGTATTATTTTTTTTTTAGGAAGATAAAAGGTAATATTAATACATATATACTCGTACAGATAGCGCACGTGCGCGCGTGCACACACACACAAACGGTTTAGATTTCACAAGAATGTTAGTCTTAAATACCTGGAAATCATATGTATGTTTTCTGGATACTGTTCGTTCGCATATTTGTGTCTAGTGGAAAGAGTTAAACATATAGGACTGAAGGTATTTTGGACTTAACATCTTGTCTGCATCTGCGTAAGAAAATGAATAAATTCTTGGTATAAAAATAATATCATCAACAGAATAATGTAGTGAGGATAATCTAGCTTACTTAAAAACAAATATCAAACTAAATGGCTTTATTTAGATATTCTAGCTTACTTAAAAACAAAAATCATACAAAATAAACTATGGGTTTATTTAGACAGACAAACAGCAAAAAAAAAGGAAAGTTCTATGAGAACTCCTTTATCTTAAATAAACAAGCTTTCTGGATTCTGACTGTCCCTTATAGTAACAGGCAAAGAAAATCGTGATACCAGACTGGCAAATGCAAAACTAGAGATATCCCATTTTGAAATACTTCATATATAATTGGCGATCATTTTAGCATCATTGATTTGATGTTTAACTGACTTGATCAAAATTATGGCGACAAAGCAATCAGTTGTATTGCACAATAACCTTTCACACGCCATTTGTCACCTTTAACCATTTACATTATTTGTTCCAATTAATTATCCAGTCTATTTGCCATCGCAAGGAAAATCATTATTTAATTCAAATGAAATGCATACTTATTACAGTTATTTTTCAGCGACTTATATTTGACGAGCAAATTTAGAAATTCACGTAACTATCGCCTAAGAACTTAATTTGCCATTAGAATTTTTTAAATGTTCTCTTTGTAGTCTATATTGTAATTCTCTTTGATAGCAAGGTGAATTTTAGTTTGGTGATCGAGAGCATGACATTATATGTATAAAATGCAAGGAAAATAGATTAAAAGAATTGTCTGGGAAGATTTTTCTGCTAGTATTATTATAGTTTAGGTTTAAAAGGAATGTAGGTTGTCTGAGTCTGGGTTTTTTTCGATTGAACCTATAATTACATGAAATGTGTCTACCGATGCATTCATAAATCATTTAATATGAAGCAGATGATAAGCTTTGATAAGCTTTTATAAAAAAAAAAAAAACTTTCTAGCGTGTAAACTAAACAAAATTATGATTGTTCAAAGTTGACAAACCCTGAATATGTTTTTCACCAATTTTTTAAATTGTCTCTATGCTTTACTTTGCCGCTGAGCGTCTCATTAGCCTTACGATCGAAGGACGACATGACATTGAACAGCGAAGCTTCCACCTACCAACAAGGCAAAGAGAGCGAAAAGAGACAGTACTCTCCATAAAGGAAATGTCCAGGAAACGCCAAGCTCAGGAAAAAAAACCTTTAGACGAAATCTCTGCCGCGTTCCAGTTATTGTTTCTACCTATAATGGAAGAGGAAGATGGGTGGAGGAATCAGAGGAAAATAATAAGGAACAGAGATCGAAGTTGATTTTAGACTGTTAATTTCGGCTTTCTTTTGGGAATGATTAACCACAGAAAAGGGAAAAGGCAACTTAAAGGAGAAGAGAAAACAATAAATCGAGGTAGAGTAGAAGAAATCAAATTTTGTATAGGGAGAAATAACGCTTAACTTGTAAAATGACATAACTTCCTTAATTTCAGCATTCCATCCAAAGTGCACACTGGCAGAAGGGCAATACAAAAAGAAATATGGAGAATAAATAAATGACCTGAGCTGGTCTTGTCAAGCGGCAACGGTCTGAACCCCAATAATGTTTTAAACTTCTAATCCTTTGAGAGTGTCGGTGTCAAAGTTTCACTTGCAGTGCGACAAGCAATTGCTCCACACCTCCTTTCACTCGGAGCTAAAGCTCTCTTTGATCTGTCTCAAAGAATTTGCAGCGTAAACCTTTTTTCTTGGCAGGAGAATGAAAAGCCATTTTTTTTTGTTCCTTCAGTATAAGGGTGGAAAATGAGAGGTTTACTGTACTGACTTTTTAATTATTTTTGAACTGGCTGCTTCTTGTGCGAGATATTTACTCTTTCTTCTGGCCTATCTGTCCTTGTCTTGTCGAAATTTCCTGCCTCTGTTTTCCTCTGTTCTTTCCTCTCTCTTTTTGTTTTCATCCTGCCTTCCGTTATTTTCTAGTCTGTATATTCTATTTATTTACCTTTATCGTTTCTATTTACAATATAATTTTTTCACCACTCTGAAACGTCACCAAATATAAATTTTTCTTCTTTAATCTACGTATTTTTTACCTCCTGTTTTTAATTCCTCCGTCAAACAAATCTTTTTCATTTTAGATTTGGTTTCTGTAACTAGTTTGCTCCTCCAACATTATAGTTCATCTAGTGATTCCTGGAGAGAGAGAGAGAGAGAGAGAGAGAGAGAGAGAGAGAGAGAGAGAGAGAGAGAGAGATGTACATTAAAGGTAGTAACCAGAAAGCAACTCGTACAACAACCAAAGGAAGAGAAGGAAAAGGAGAGAAACGGACCGTCTCTACATAAAATGTAAACATCGAATCAGCTGTCCGGGCAAGGTCAAGTATTTAATAGGCTTTGACACAAACGATCCCTGTCGCATTTCAGTCACTGGGCTTTAATCAGGAGGCCAGAGAAGCGCGAGGAGAAAATAATGAAAGAGGAAGAAACGAAACGAAAGACAAGGGAGAGGCCAAATAGGAAAATGAGGAGGAACGGAGGTGAATGTCCCATTTCCATTTCCGGAGAGTTGACTTGTCTGTTTTGATGAAGACTTTATTTCGGATATATATACCAGAAGAGGAGAGAGAGAGAGAGAGAGAGAGAGAGAGAGAGAGAGAGAGAGAGAGAGGGAGGGAAGAAATGTCAAGGAAGAATGATGATAGTTTTTTAAACATTCTATATTTCCAAGATCTGTACAAACCTCCATCCTTTTGCAAGTATCTGTCCTCTCCCCATTGGTTTTTTCTTCCTTTTATCTTTTCGAAAGAGCCCTCTATATAGGTACATGACTGGTATATTTCTTCCATACCTTCTCTTGAAGAGGAAAAATAACACTTGATTAAATTATAATTGTTGCTTTTTTTCAAGATCTATAGGCAAAACCTTCTTTACTGAGGGAATCAATATAGTAAGAACGTCATACTTTACCTATTATAATTTTGTATTAGTTGTAACCAGATTTTTCGTTTATCTCTTGACAGGCTCACTGTATTTTCTGCGTTTTTTTCTGACGTTCCATTTTTCATAATTCTAAGCCCTTCTTCTTATTTATCTTTTGCGTGTTATATATTTGCTATTCCTGATTTTGCCAGGCATCCAAACAATTATTTTGCTCATTGTCATCGTTTCGTAGTCACTGGGTCTTGTTTTCGGCTCTGATCTCTTCTCTCGTGTCATGGTGCCCTGTTTAATGTTCTGACCTACGAATTCCTTTTCCAAGCCAAGATATACTATATCCGCCGTGACAAAGCTGGAAAATCAGACTGCTATAGGCCAAAGAGCGTTATAGGGACAGCAGCACAGTGGGGAAAAGAAAAACAAAATTAAAGAATATACTATACGAGAGAAACAACAAAGTCAAACCAGTGAGATAGATAGGTAGAAAACTTGATGATTAGGAAGATCATTCTAATTTTATTTGTGCTAATCTTCGCAAAGCTGCTAGAAATATGTGTAGGGTATGGTCTGGTAAGACCTAAATAAAAACGAGGATCAGAATTGTGAAATACACAACATACACAATGAGCTCACTCCATGACGTTGCCAGAGATTCATGCTGAATTCTGGAAAAAGAAATTTAAAGGAACTCATGTTTTTTTCCAGGCTAAAATGCAAATCAGCTGCAGAACACAAAATAGAGGAAAATGTTTGAAATGAAAAAGGGCACAAGAACATAACAATGCACTGAAAGACTCTCAGTGTACAGAGTGTTTAAGTAAATGAAGGAGAGATAAACCGAGGAATTTGGAATAAAAAGACGAGTATATTTTAAATGAACTCTATATGGCCAAAGAGACGCTGTCAATGAAAAGATCTAGTTGATATCCAATGTCCTGACATACTAACAACTAGATTTTTGGAAATTTTTATTATGGCTAAACTTCACCCCTCATAATATGTGCCAAGAAGTAATTTTAGCTAAATCTCTAATGAGACTTTCAGCAACCAAAGGTCGCTTTACTCAGGAGATGGAATCGATGCAAATAGAGCTGAATCAGCTGCATAAGAGACAAGTTTGCTTTCCAGGGAAAACCATAATTATATCGTGCGTTTGTAACAAAAACAGTAAGGGTCCATGAACACATTCCTGATGCATGAAAGTGATCGCATTCTTGTAGTTAATAGTGCGTTTATTACGTCAGAGACAGAATAATCGAAGTTATCAATCAAGAATAAAATCCTATCTCTCAATCTTTTCTCATGGGAGAAAAGGTTAAATGATAAGAATTTCCGAGAACAATTGTTAACTTAACCAGTACCAAGTTAATTTTCTCTCGGCCTTATCTAGTCAAGAAGAAACAGTTCAATCGATTATTGTCAAGAATCGTTAGTTTGTTTTAGTGATGAAAAAAAGACTGACATTTCCATGGAAATAAAATTTGGTAATGGCCTTTAAGGAATTTCCGATCATTCTCCATTTATCTTTTTGTTTACTTACTGATGTACTGATTGATAATTCCAAAAAGTTTAAATATCATTCGAGGAAGTTTATTACTAATGAGAAAGATCCATTTAACCTGACTTAATGAAAGAAAAACAAACAGCTTGAAGGAAAAATTTACTTTCTTTTGCTAAAGTGGTGATATTTTATCTCTGTTGTTTACTTCATTAAGCCTGTTCCTTATTGGGTGAGGAGAGTTGATCTAAAATTAGGAAAAAGATGAAGAGCCAATTACGTTTCTTTACAGTAGCTTCAACTTCATTTACTTCTTTTTTACTACTGACTGGAATAAAATTTTCATTAAAAAATTAGCCCTTGATGATTTAGAAATGCTATACGTTAAATGTAAATGGCGTCATGTAATAAGAGATACTTGGACGTCAAAAGATAAAAATAAAAAAAGACACAGATGCTTTTTCTTGTTGATTTAGAACAAACTTGAAAAAACAAGTGTAACGTCACGATTAACAAGCATATATATATATATATATATATATATGTATATATATATATATATATATATATATATATATATATATATATATATATATATATATATATATATATATATATATATATATATATATATATATATATATATATATATATATATATATATATATATATATATATATATATATATATATATATATATATATATATATATATATATATATATATATATATATATTAATTAACTTATACACAAAAAACATGTGTTGGCATCCATAACTAGCAATTTATTTGTTTGGCACATGTATCACAACAATGAAATTTCATCAAACCCATATGTACATTGTATTTACAAATTTCTCAGTCTTGAGGCCAAAAACCACTGAGGAATTTGGTCAATCTCCTTCTTAAGAAAAACAAACATTAACAAGCGCATGCCACTGATAAAATGTTCCTTTTGAAAAGAAGTCTCAAAGAAAACAATGAAATCTGACAAATTTCTCAGTCTTAACAAACATTAAAACCCTTCATATGTATGGCTGAACCACCACAAGGAATCGTTTCCGCACTCATGTTTTCATAAAAGGTTCCCAGCTATCTCCAATTTTCACATAATCTGAATATTTCATTTTGGCTGATGACTCACAGGGAAGATTTGCATCTCAAACTGAATATCGAAAATAAATTCAAAGCATCTTCACATTCTGA
Organism: Macrobrachium rosenbergii; assembly: GCF_040412425.1. Taxonomy (NCBI): domain Eukaryota; kingdom Metazoa; phylum Arthropoda; class Malacostraca; order Decapoda; family Palaemonidae; genus Macrobrachium; species Macrobrachium rosenbergii. The sequence goes on along the minus strand of NW_027100721.1, from coordinate 1,415,616 downwards.
ATTCACGATACACTATAGTAGACGTGTGAAATGTTCAGATAGAAATTGGACGCCGTTTCCAAAGGAAAGTATCTTTAGGTTGAAGACCTTTTTTTATCGCTCACTAGTTTAGAAGAAAATTATCAATGGGAATTAATAATTTTTTATTTGTTTTTAACCAACCAAACGCCTTTGCATGTTTTGTATCATTACTGCTAACACTAAAAAGAATTTACGTTGAAACCCGTGATGACAATTTCCTGATACTTTATAAAACCTGTTAGGATATGCATGCATTCATTTACTTAGGTTTGCATTGTATGTGTGTGTGTGTGTTTATATGTAAGAGAGACAAAGACAGCCAGACAGAGACTCAGATAGAGACAGAGCATATGTATGAAGGTGAAATGTCATATAGTCAGTCAATTGGCGATAACACAAATATTAAAAAAAAAAAAAAAAATCGACGTTCTGGGACCACGCTGCATTTGAATACATCAATAAGGCTTTCCTGTTAAAACTCGAATGGAAGTGGACTCGTTAAAGCCACCAGTTTAATGGTAGGCTACTCCATTACTCTATGCAGGCCGATGATATATCACAGAGTGCAATTAATCAAAGCTGAAACGTCATGTCTGTCTGGCTCATTATGAAATATACGTCATCACCTGTAAAATATAGCCCTTTTTGGTGTAATATTGTCTGGCCAGTTCCAAGTCCGTATGATCATAATGGCTCAAAATAGGAAACTCGAGGCTAATCATTCTTTTACATTAACAATATGAAGAGCTCACTGCTCTTCTGTTTACATCTCTGATTATATATTCACATTAACTCCATTTATACGCTTTTGTTTCTATTTATCATTCACTCAGGCTACTACATGATGAGGCAAAAAGTCCTCATTCCGTCGGAAGAAAATGATTGCGTTTACACGTTAGCTCTTCATCAATAACCATCATCAAAGGCCGAGAAAATAATGGAAGTGCGCAGCCTCAGTCAGAGATGCAGGGCGAAAGAAGAGAGAAGACAGAAATCTCTAATTCCTCTCCTGAAATTGCGTTAGTGCAATACTGAGGGCATTTCAGAAAGGAATAAAACTGGTAAACAATCGCCATATATGAAACAGTCTTCATTGGAAAAGAGCTTAGGATGACTAAAAATGTAATTCATGGCAAAGAGGAATTTTTTAATGTCTCTTTCTGCGCAACAACTAATACTAGAATAGACAAGATATCAGTGTTATAATTATAATTGCTCAATTTACTTTTCTATCTCTGTATATACAAACCTTTATCATTTGTTCATGAAAGCTTTGATCTTTCTACGCATAATTTGTTTCGTGCTCTAGAAATCGTTAATTTCTTTCAAATTCTCGATGCTCGTCATTTGCGATGATAGAAGATTTCTTTGTGCAAACAATTTCTTCCAAATAAAGCATGTAATAATATACGTTCCTCTTTTGACCGTTCAGATGCTTCAGATCCTTCATGGAATTCTGCTTATTGCTACGCTGGCCTTCTCCTTCTCCATCGAAAGGGAAGAGGACCACAACAGAAACCGATTCTGAGCCTCAGGATGGAAACACGAAGCTTATCTCTGATGGCGTTGTCGACACCGTGACTTTCTTGCAGTCTTTGTTGTAGTCAAGAAATGTAAGTAACGAATTTGTTCAACTATTCAAAATTTACACATCATTCATATATATGCCGGTGTGGTGCTTGGGAACGACTTTTTGGCGCTGACTTTTTATTTGTGTTTTTGGTAGGCAAATTATGATGCATTTGTAACTTCTGTACGGTTAAAAGCAAACAGATCAAATAGTCTAATCTTCTAACAGCCCCCCCCTTTTTTTTTTTAGCTCTTAGAATAAAGGTTCATCAGACAAAATATTCCAGTAGACGCAATAACAAGCTTCATGTTATTATCTCTGTCTTCTCATTTTGCAAAGTTCAGTCAGAATGCGTCTGTTCTTCGTTGTCTCACAAATTATTGTTAATCAAAAATGGAAAGAAAAATTTAAGTTGTAATTATAAGAATAACTTACACGTAATCTCTTAACAGACGCAAACTTTGAGAGATGCAATGCACGTGATGAATATAAATATCACAGTCTGGTAATGTGAAAATAAAGGTTAGAGACAGCAATTACCTCCGTCCAAGTTCGTTTACTGTTGTTGCTCGATACATACATACATACATATATATATATATATATATATATATATATATATATATATTATATATATATATATATATATATATATATATATATATATATATATATATATATATATATATATATATATATATATATATATATATATATATATATATATATATGTGTGTGTGTGTGTGTGTGTGTGTGTGTGTGTGTGTGTGTGTGTGTGTGTGTGTGTATTATATAAAGATTTCACTTTTCATATTGGGATTAATTCACCTCTGAAAGAGAGGAAGGCGGAAGGATTCAGCCCATATTTAGGAGAAAAGGATTTGAGGAACTTCTCATTTAGGTCGATCAATAAAAAGAACGAATGAAGAATGAAACTTTCTAAGGCTCTCTCTGCCTCTTCCCCAACCACCCTCAGTGGATGCTTCTGTTTATCAACGTGATAAATGCATAAAGTTTTTCATGGTAAACGAAATAGTGCCTAGTTTTGACACTGACTGCTTTATTGAAAGTATCCATGCCTATGCAACCTCCTTCCTTTTCAAACTTTGACCATAAACCGCGGCGGGGGGGAGACGGTCCCAAATGAGACATAGTACCTAGCGAATACTCCCTTTTAAGCGTCGCCTTATGTCAGAATGGAAATAACGAATTTAATACCTAACATTCCTGAGTAATTAAGAAGTGTAGAGAAGTATGGGTCCACAGTCTTCAATATCTCCTGTGATGCAGGGGTAAAATAACTGGAAAAGAGGATTTGACTAATAACAACAAAAAGTCTGTGGAATCTAAAGGATTGTTAGCTAATAGTCAATATACTTACGGGAAGCAGTTAGGTACTAGCGATGCTCTTTTAGACTTAGCATGCCATTTGCAAAGGGACCTTGATAAGGGTTTTGAGTGTAGAGTAATTCAAATAGATTTTAGTGCTGCTTGAGATTTAGTAACTCACAAGACACTTATTTATAAACTTCAGCATCTTGGAGTAGGTGAATATGTTTTAGGATTATTTCAAGTTTTCCGTATAGGTAGGTAGCAGCGAGTTGCTGCGGACGGGATCTTTAGTGAACCAAGACCTGTTGTGTCTGGAGTTCCACAGGGCAGAGTTCTTGGTCCACTGGTATTTTTAGTGTATACAGGTGTTATGGTTGTTTATCTGGACAACAAGATTGTTCAAAATGCCGATGATGCAACACTTGTTGGTGTAGTAAAGTCTCCACTTATAAGAAATTTTAGGTTTTGCCGTAACACTTAGAACATGAAATTCTCTCTCTCTCTCTCTCTCTCTCTCTCTCTCTCTCTCTCTCTCTCTCTCTCTCTCTCTCTCTCTCTCTTTAAGTTTTTAGATTTTCAGTCCAAGTGTTCTTCTGCACTAACAAGTATAACCGAGAATATGAAGATCTCCTACTCTCTACAAAAGTTTTGCTCATCTTCAATCATTTAAATTATATTTAATGAATAAAGCAAAGATAAACTCTCTCTCTCTCTCTCTCTCTCTCTCTCTCTCTCTCTCTCTCTCTCTCTCTCTCTCTCTCTCATGTGGAATAGAGGATATTCCAAAGCCTCCTCGTTAAAAAAAAAAATGCCGTTTAGGACAATTGTCATTTTTGTGCTGTTAGATCTTATGAATTTTGGGGAAAAGGAATGAACGTTCATATCCGGGACAACAATCAAGGGGAGCCTAATGCTTGTCGTAAACTCTGAGAGGCTCTTCAGCGTTTACCTAAGAAAAATGATTTTATTTGAGAAGACATCATGCTGCTTAAGAGATTAGAATACCTAATTATTTCAGGTTATATTACCTCCTCTTACGGGATCTTGTAAAACTTTGAAGCACTTGTTTCCGGGAGGGCGAATTAACAAGGTAACGGAGACACCTCGATGAACACGAGTAAAATAAGAATTCCTGCGATCCTCTTCTTCTAAAGCATATATTTTGAACTTTAGGACGTCTTTATGGGACGTCTTTATCTAGTCTATTTATGAAATGTTTAGCCTTCCTACTTGTACTGCACAGTGAAGATTTTCCGGTGCTCATTGGTCTGCACAATGTTAATCCATAGAAAATATAAAGTGAGAGGCCTCAGGCTGTATTAAGTTGGTGAAACAGAAAGAATTTTGAATGAATCACAAGAGAGAATAGTTTAGAATTACTTTATTATAGGTTTCACCCCTCCGAAGTGAGGATTACCTCGCTGAGACCCTACTGTTTTGACGGTAGACATTCTGACGGAGCAATGGCACTCGCGTGTATTTTTTCCTTTCTCTGACCACCCCAACTGCGACCCCCAACAGCCTACTGCAACTAGGTACTTATCCTACTCCTTAGGTCAACAGTGGCATATCAGATTTTAGGGAACAGGCCCATTCGTCCCTCTTCGTTTGGCTCGAGAAGTGAACATGGGTCCCTCAGTTTGTGGGCGGTAGGCTTACCAGTGTGCCAAGGGTCCAGAGAGAGAGAGAGAGAGAGAGAGAGAGAGAGAGAGAGAGAGTAAGAGGGAAGGGAGAGAGTCCTTAGCCATTTGAAACCAACAGGAATTTTGTTAGTAAAAAGATCATATTCTATATCCTCATTATTTTTGCAGCCAACTGATATTCCTTTGTGTCCGTGATTGTATTGGATGAATATCATGAGAAATAAATCGGAATTGGATCAGGATCCACCAATTCGTTTCCAGAGAGTCCATTTTAATTAAAATGCTTGTGCTCAGTTTGACTGCAAAGAGAAAGAAAGCAAAAACTTAGATGGAAGGATGAGAAAGCAGAAGTGAAAGTTGTGAAAAGAAGAGGGCAAATGCGATTCTTGGCATATTGGATTTTTACCACATTTTCATTAACGGAAAAATACACCAGAGCAATTTTCGCTTGAATTATCATTTGAAGGGAAAGGGTTTTCTTTCGCAAACACTGGTAAAAATTTCTATGAATTTCCGTTAATGATAGTCACTTTGAAAAAGAAAATGGCAAAACAAGTAGTTCTTATATCTTATCTCTCTCTCTCTCTCTCTCTCTCTCTCTCTCTCTCTCTCTCTCTCTCTCTCTCTCTCTCTCTCTCCCCTTACAAATTGTGATTTCCAAGTCAATGAATCTTTACCAAATGAATCTTTCCCTTTGCTAGTTCTTAAATGACTATGCACTCAATATCCCCCCTTATTTGAATAATTCTTAAGTACTTTCAATCAAAGAATGCAATTTCTACATACATTGTTGACCACTGACTTCATCACAAGCATCTATTTCCTTCTTATTAGAACCTTTTCACTATAAATGAAACACTTAAGACAATACAGTATTTATCATGAACCCTTGAAAGGTTTTCCTCAATATGAGAAAATTCAAAATAAAAATGCGGCTATCAACACCTGTAGACAACACATTTCAGTATAATACGAATCGAAAAATTTCAAGTGAGCAAATGAGCTTGAACCTTAGATTACATTTTAATGAAATCCACTGAGGCATTAGCAGCCTTGATCCATGATTGCCAAATACCATCATTAAAACGCTCAGAGAGAGAGAGAGAGAGAGAGAGAGAGAGAGAGAGAGAGAGAGAGAGAGAGAGAGAGAGAGAGGTGAGCTCCAGTGCTGTTTACTCAGAACAGAGAATTCTTATATTGTTGCTTTGCAGAGACCAGTTACACCTCGTCCCGGTCGTTTCATATCTATCCCAACATAAATAGTTCCTTAGTAGCTTCTGTACTTCATTATTTAGATGAGATTCTTGAAACGTCAACGAAAAGATTTCGTAAAGTAAAGAACAAGGCATATCATAATTGTTTTTCAGCCTAGTTTTTGAGAGTTTGAACTGTAATTTTTAACGAATTTTGAGATTCATCTTTTATAGTCCATATGATTGTGCATCAGTGGAATCGTATACAAACGTCCTTAATTATAACAGACTATTGCACTCACACGAAAAGTTTACGACCTACTCCACGAAGTTTTGCTAGGTAGTCGTCTTTTGATGGCGCATTGGTGTTCGACGTGGTTCTCATTTCTAAGGCCTTGCGCCTGTATCAGGCGGAAAAAAACTATTTATGTAACATTTACTTCTCTCTCTCTCTCTCTCTCTTAAAATTTATCAACTTGTATATGTATATATATATATATATATATATATATATATATATATATATATATATATATATATATATATATATATATATATATATATATATATATATATATACTCATACAGAAGGAGAAGCAACGGCCAAAATTTACACATCCTCAAGGAAGAAGGGAAACGAAGACATCCATTCTTACAATTTATTGCCGACGTTTCATGATACATGTCACATTTTCAAGGCTAAAAAAGAAAATCATTTGCACTGCCGATAGAATCACTTTATTAAAAGTTATTTGTTGCTTAGGTTTTCTTTATGCTTATTTCCTGTATTTTGTCATTATTATTCTTTCATTTTGCTTGGTGAGTCTGTGTCTTAGTTCCCTTTACCTATATATTTTGTGATCCTTTTTTTATGTTTATTTAGGTGCCTAATTCTAAAGCTGCATTGCGATTTTTTGTGAATTTTAAATATTTTAATTTTTAAAAAGTACTTTTAATACCGTGATTCTATCTGTAGCGCAAATTATTTTCTTTTTTAGCCTTGAAAATGTGACATGTGTCATGAAACGTCGGCAATAAATTTGTAAGAATGGAGGTCTTCGTTTCCCTTGTTCCTTGAGGATATATATATATATATATATATATATATATATATATATATATATATATATATATATATATATATATATATATATATATATATATATGAGTAAAAACTATATGAGTTCATGGAAGCATACAAGTTATTTTCAAAAAGAGAGAGAGAGAGAGAGAGAGAGAGAGAGAGAGAGAGAGAGAGAGAGAAGTAAATGTTACATGAATAAATATATATATATATATATATATATATATATATATATATATATATATATATATATATATATATATATATATATATATATATATATATATATATATATATATATATATATATATATATATATATACATATATATATATATATATATATATATATATATATATATATATATATATATATATATATATATATATATATATATATATATATATATATATATATATATATGTACATGTATATACAAATAAGAGTAATAACCATATGAGGTCATGGATGTATACAAGTTAAATATATATACAGTATATATATATATATATATATATATATATATATATATATATATATATATATATATATATATATATATATAGACTAGTGTACAAAAGTTTACCAGATACATACTGGCCTGAGTGACAAGTAAAGTGGGGTATACAATGCATTAGCGCGAAATCCATTATTCTTTTTTTTTTCCACAGCCTTTAAAAGTTCATTAACAAAATCCATATTCAATATCCGGGCGCCGAAAGAGTTCTGTCAACATTTTAGCTTCGTTGCTCGCGATTTCCACTCATAAACATACGCAAATCGCGACAAGGTGCATGGTATTATTTCAACGCAGTGAAGAGATATATTTTTATTTACATCAGTAAAATAAAATGTAATGAATAGTCATGCATAAATAGTAATATTTGTGATAGGTACTTTTTGTATTAGAGAGTTGTTTTTTAAACATACATATGAATAAAATGAAAAGTAGACACTGTACCAATGATACGTAGCGAAGGATAAAAACGGGAAAGGAGAAATAGTGTTGGAACTGCCACTGTCGTTGTCAGCGATTCACTCACTAACAATG
>NW_027100721.1:1392722-1402722 GCF_040412425.1 Macrobrachium rosenbergii | reverse complement strand
GCCATCACAGTCTCTTTAATTTGTTGTATTTGGATCTTACGGCTTTGTAGTTACAAGCATATCCAAAAAAGTGCGAAGAATTCTAAAAGTTAACAGGGCATTGTGGCTATAAGAATTACATATGTGTCTGGTATGCTGTAAGTGACCAGTAGATTCTACATATATATTTCAGCCTAAAAAGCAATAAAAAAGCGATTGGCCACTTTGCTACGATGGTGGGGATGGGTCTATTCCAGCTCTAATAAAAACATCTGAAAATGACAGGTGTATGTATGTACGAGAGGTAATAGACTTTTATCCTTCTCGTGGTTAGGTCGGCAACGTGACCTCCTTGTGATTATGGTGACGCGGGTTCGTTTCCTGTGACCGGCCATCGCAGTCTCTTTAATTTCTTGCGTTTGGATCTTACGGCTTTGTAGATGCAAGCATATCCAAAAAGCGTGAAGAATTCGAGGGAAGTTAAGAGGGCATTATGGCTATTAGAATTACATATATATATATATATATATATATATATATATATATATATATATATATATATATATATATATATATATATATATATATATATATATATATATATATATATATTAATTTTATCAATTACACAATTGTTCTGCACATTAGTAGAATTACTAAAAGGACCTCATTCAAACTGGATGGTATCAAATGCAGTATTTATTCAGAAAAAGTTACAAGCTTTCTTGGACAAACAGTCCACATTATAAGGTATCCGTACAATGAGGAGACGCGTAGTCCAGCTGCATTTATATCTGTGTGCTGGGTACTTGTAATCCTATAATCGCCTAGCTCCTCCTGTGTGACCCCCACCCTCTTGTGATCTTGGTCTTTCTCTGCTCCCTTCTTCCAGGTGTCCATTCTCCGTGCGTTCTCTTGGGGTTTTCCTTCATTTCCTTGCTACTGTAGAGTATACGATTTTTCTGGATATGCTGTCTTCAAAGCCGTTTCCGGTATCCCTGCCAACTACACAAGAGAACGGACGGAGAACGGACACCTGGAAGAAGGGAGCAGAGAATTACCAAGATCATGAGGGGGTGGGGGTCACACAGGAGGAGCTAGGCGATTATAGGATTAAAAGTACCCAGCACACAGATATAAATACAGCTGGACTACGCGTCTCCTCATTGTATGGATACTTGATAATGTGGACTGTTTGTCCAAGAAAGTTTGTAACTTTTTCTGAATAAATACTCCATTTGATACCATCCAGTTTGAATGAGGTCCTTTTAGTAATATATATATATATATATATATATATATATATATATATATATATATATATATATATATATATATATATATATATATATATATATATATATATAATATATACTAGGTGACCAACCCGGCGCTGCCCAGAAGAACTTAATTGTCTTGTCGTGTAAAGTATGGGTACTAACATCAAAAATACTTTTTTTTCCCTGTGATTAAAAACTGTCTTGATTTCATTATTTTAAATAAACCTGATATATACATATATGCATATCTCCTGGCACTTACCTGATTAAATTGGTGAAAGAGAGAGAGAATGAAAGAAAGAAAGAGAGAAAAAGAGAGAGAGAATGAGTGACTTACAGTGGCAAACATTCTCGGGTTTTTCTAGTATCACTTGATGTTTAACCCCATTCATAGAGGGAATTTATAAATGTGAAAGATAGAGAAAAAGAGATTGCAATCATGAAGTTACTTGCAATAGTTAAAAAGCTCATAGATAAATACCGCTCCATATTGTTTGAGTGATCCCTTGAGAGAGAGAGAGAGAGAGAGAGAGAGAGAGAGAGAGAGAGAGAGAGAGAGGGGGAGAGAGAGAGGGTTTGGTCGAGGTGTTTTCTCTAGGGCGAAGTTGGTGTTCGTGGTGGTGGTGTTTCCATTTTACCCGAGAATTAATTTCAGACCTCATTTAAACCGACTTTATAACGAAATACGTCACCGTATCGTCACGAAGCATTCGCTATAGTGAATTCCGAAGGTAAAAACGAAGAAGAAACGAACAAATTAATAAGGACATTCACATTTGAACAAAAAAAAAAGGAAATATCGCATGCAAGGATGTGGAAGCCGTTTTCAATGTTGATTTTATCGAGGTAATTAACAATTATATTAATAATGATCAAATTATGATTAAAATTCACGTAAAATCTGGTAAAAACTGATGTTATAGGAAATTTATTGTTGTAGGTTAAGCATACTTCTGGCAGCGCCAGAAGAAAAGATGAAGCGTCAGGTAAAAAATGAGAATAAACTCAGAGAACTGAAGGAAAAGGTAACGTAAAAACGAAAACTTCATTTTTTTGTCTGTGTGTGTATGTCTGTCACGGGATAGGGGTTGGATTTTGAGTTATAAACTCGTATATATATATATATATATATATATATATATATATATATATATATATATATATATATATATATATATATATATATATATATATATATATATATATATATATATATATATATGTATGTGTGTGTGTGTGTGTGTGTGTGTGTGTCACATATTTGATTATTTGGTATAAAAATGCATTAATTTGTGGTGTGTGAACGAAAAAGCTTTTCTTATAATATTTCCATATTATGTGTAAGGAGTTGGTACATCTGAAGACAATGGGAAGGCTAGACACTACTTGTTCTCTTTATATAAAGGAAAAGTCGACAAATTAAACTTTCCTTCAAATTTCAGATCATTTATAGAGTAAAAGGAATATAGAAAGCTTTATATAGGTACATCAAAATCTGAAAGCCTGCAGAATAAGCACAATTCTCTTACTATTACAGTATATAACCAGATATTCACACACACACACACACACACACACACAAAGTGCGGGGGGTAATAACAGCCGGAAAAAAAAAAATTTATTTATTTTACCTTGCGAGGCAGCTCTGTGCCACTGAATATATACGTTGAAGAAACTAAGCGGGAGTTTGCAGTACAACAAAGCTTCTTATGGGAAGACATTCTAGTCTTACCGAGTTGGTTACATTCCGTATTTTTCGTGCACTGAAAATGAGCTTCACGAGCGAAACTCTCTCAGTGGTCCACTTTGCATAACAAACAGCTGCGCTGAATACTAATTTCCCTTTTTTCATGGTGTAATAGGAACTTGAGATGGATGGTTCCTGTGATGACAATAATATCCTCTCTGGGATGGCTGTTTCACGACTTACCATGATCAGCATAACAACTGGGTGATAAGTTACTCGCACTACAGCGGACGAGATATAACTATAGTATTATTTCCTGCTGGTTTTTAATTACTTAATTACCACGCCCCAACCCCCTATTTTTGTGTGTGTGTGAATATCTGGTTATACGTTCGGGATTACGGAAGCCAAGTTTAGTTCTTATTGCAAGTTATTGTTAGTGTAGTAAGAGGATTATGCTTATTCTGCTGGCTTTCAGATTTTGATGTACACTCGGAAACCATAATCTCCGACCCACCTAGGTCGTGCTCTGAGTTTATGAGCTGGGCCTTTCTGGACGGCGCGCAACGCCAACTATCACGGATTGAAACACACTCGACACCTTTTGAACACTTCCGGGTTTTGCTTAGGGTTTTTTTTTTATGATTTTGCTGCATATAAGGCAAAGCAGTCATGATATGATTATATAGACAACAGTGTGTTGAATTCTACAACCTGTATAATATCGAAACGAAGAAAAAATGCCGAAACTGCCGGGTTTTAGTTAGGGATGTGGGAAGGGGAGGGGGAGGAAAGGGTACAATCTGTCCAGAAAGGTCCCGCTCATAAACTCGGAGCACGACCCAGGTGGGTCGGAGATTGTGGTTTCCGAGTGTACCTGTATTTGTTCTTACTTGTAGCCAGTGTGTGGGGGGTAAATGGTGTACCCGGAAACATCGCCGGAAACATATAGGCAAAAGGAACGCACGTGGAAAGAAGGAATGAACATTTGGAGCTAAATGGAAGTAGATATGCGTCGAAACCGATGAAAACTTTTTTCCCAGTATTTGGATAAAAGGATTTTATTGATTATGTAATGGAATCTGTATCTATGGAGTCATCTTATTTTGGAAATATTTTCCTTCACATAGCAGATATGTCACAGCACACACACACACACACACACACACACACACACACACGCACACACGCACACACACACACACACATATATAAACTGTATATAATTTATTTAATAACAGGACCTCATTTAAACAGCATGGTACCTAGAAGAGATTTTTATTTAAAAATCTACAGGCGTTCAAGAACTTTCTGTTCTCATATGGCTACCAGGCAATGACATAAAGTCCTTGAAAATTTGTAACTTTTTGATTGAAAATCTCGGTTAGATACAATCCTGTTTAAACGAGGTCCTGTTACTAATTGTATTAATGCCCAGAAGAATGTATATATATATATATATATATATATATATATATATATATATATATATATATATATATATATATATATATATATATATATATATAATAATTCACACACACAAACACACACACACACCTATGTATATATATATTGGGTGAGTGGTATCTATAGCTTTTTCGTGGCTTAAAAAAGATGGTCTTTATTTCGAGAGATCTAAAATGCACCAAAAAATTAGTAAAGGAGCCTCATTGCCATGCTTTTTCCTTCACTCCAGGAAATTTATTTCCATATCAAAGAAATCCTTCCTCAGAGGACAAGTGACTTGAGAAGGATACCATCAAGCCTGCATTATGATCCATAGAAAATGTTTGCTTATGCAAATGAAGCAAAATGGCCGGGGATTGTGAACATTACATCGAAAGGCAAGACAGAGTGTGAGGAAAGACACTGACGCGAAGACACTCACACACAGAAGTTAGAGAGACTTGGAATTTGGAGGGAGAGGAAATAAAGGAATTTTAGGCTGTAATCTCATGGAAACTGAGTAAATGAATAAATAAACTGATAAATAGAGAGGCAGAAAAATACAGTACATCGATTATTATTGAAGTTGGTTGAGGAAATTTCAATTCCTTACTTATCATATGTGAAAGAGTATTGTGTAAGACCTGAGCTGATTCTCCCATCACCTATTTATTTTATTCTTGTCATTCGCTTCTTTCCTTACTCTCAGTATCATGTTTTCGTCTGCTAACTTTCCGCTAGACTAAAGTTTCAAAGAAAAGAACACACACACACATACACACACGCTCACGCACGCACACTCACACAGAGAGAGAGAGAGAGAGAGAGAGAGAGTACTTTTCCTCTTGCTTTATATATAATGCCTCTGTACCAAGTAAAAGATCTTCCTTTTAGTATAAAGAAATTTATTAAAAGTATGCATGTATCTTTAAAATTTGGAATGTATTTGTAAATACTTGAATATATGTAGCTTTAAGCAAAGAAATAGCGCAGTATAAAATGAAAAGAAGGGTAATTATTAATCAAATTTAAATGAGTCGTTGTGCCTCTCTGTATTTTAGTTTACCAGTTTTTCTTGAGTGTTAAAACAATCTATTACTGAATAAATATACGTGAGCGACTAAGCCCTGTGTCATCCCTAAAGCATTCCTCAATAAAAAGTAGACTTTCGTGTTCTCTCTGTTAAAAGTGGTGAAAGTGTTAACAAAGTTTGTATCGCTTACTCAGAATAAAACTTGAAATCGTAACTATATCCCCACCTCATTTTTATACGTGAAATCACTCCTACGTCTTTTCATCGAATTTAAAAAGAAATATTTGCATAAAATAAGATAAAGTATTTTAAAATACTATGTATTTCTTTCCTGTTGAAAAAATATTACGTTAACTAGTATTAGGTAGAATAAAGAGTTTTAAGGGGCTCTACAGTAGTCAAGGATTGACAGCCGAAAATGAAGTTAGATATGAACTTTGTTTTGGGACTTGCCAGCTTCATTTCAGAATCGTGAAAAATTTTTTTTTTAAACACTAAATTGCGTCAATTAATGAAATATTCTCCAACACTGAAATCATCCTCTGAATCATGGCCGTTATATTGCTGGAAGAGAGATGTTAACTGTGCCCAATCTCGCTGAGTTATTTATGAACGGATGCTGTCCCATGTCTCCTGAGAGCTACTGCAAGTCCTCCTTCCGTCTGGACTTGTTCTCTTCTTCTTCTCTGTATTTAGTCGCTCAGCTCTGGACCTGTGCGAGGGATTTCATATTCTCTCATGAACTCTTTTATCATAGAAAACTCTCCCAAGGGGTAATGCTCAACTGCCTTCTCGAACCCTCTGCGTCAAGCCTCTTGTCGCTGTTTTCTTCTTGGAATATCAAATGCTTGACGCCGATAGATGCTCCACACCCTCGAGGCAAGCTGAGGTTAAATTCGTCCTAGTCTTTATTTGGAGCATTATTTGAGGGAATAACAAACATCACAAATTGTTTTCGGAGTTAGGAAAAAATAAAGAAAGTAAGTTCATATCCATATTCTTTTCGCTTTTGAGGGTATAAATAGAAAATTCCTCTGAATACTTCGTCACATACTTTGACGAAAGTAATAAAAAAATATAACTGGAAATTTACTTTCATTAAAGTAGTGTTTAATTCAATTCCCTTTGCTTCTCCTGTTGACGGTAATTGTTATAGCATGGATGATAAATATGTGCAATGTTCCTCCAACTATCAATAATAAACCGCTGACAAATGTTTTCCATTGAACGTGTTAAGGGCATTGTACAATTTACACGACCGTTCTGGACAAGTTTCGAATATCCCAAGCAACTGCAAAATAATCTGTGCTCGCTGTAAGTATTCCTAACGATTCTATAATTTAATAAACGCCAAATTAACTTTTTTTTATACTTTTTCTTCCTATTGGCCATCAGGTATAACCTGGAAGTAGGCTAATGCTGGAGAGGTTCTCCTGAAACAATAAAATGCTTCGGAGGCATCACACACTTTTGCTTTTTTCCAATTAACTTTGGCCACACTCCTTTGAATTTGTTATCTGATCTCCCTCTCCAATACTAACCCGTTTTTAGATATAAACACTCCACTTGTAACTGATAAAGGTCTGTTTCTTTTTACATGAAGAAAGTCTAACTCATCTCTAGGTATGGTAATGAATATATGCGTCCTAGAATTAGGAAAAACCTGAAAGATTTTAACATTATTTGAGAAGAGATCAAAAGTTTACAAAACAAAAGTTTCAACTGTTGTTTTTAAACGAATGAATACGCAGGTTTACAATGAAATAGCAGTTTCGGTTTCTGCTGTTGTTAATTTGGTCGTAGGCTACTGAAACGAGAGAGCCATTTGTTCCCATTTAAAAGTAATAGTCACGTGACCGACTGCGACAAAGCAGATTGTAATATCTATTCTAAATATAAATGCAATGTAGTAAATGTAATGTATTACTATTCTTCCTCCCCCACGTCAAGACTTAACTTTCACGCAATAGGATTTCATTTTACTTTACAAAAGGGAGAGAGGTAATAGAAAAAATGTAAACTCTTCTGATACTGTTATTCGTTTGGTCGGTCTGTCGTTCATTTTATTCAATAGAATGCCTCCTACTCGGAAAGTTTATTGTCTTTTTTATGCTGAGGGTCAATGGTTAAGTTCGATAACACTGAATACATATTCATTAATGGAAAAATTCGAAGGATGAGCCTTGGTACTTTTCATTTCTTTTATATTAGTTACAAGGAGAGAGAGAGAGAGAGAGAGAGAGAGAGAGAGAGAGAGAGAGAGAGAGAGAGAGAGAGAGAGAGAGAGAGAGCTACGTTTGAGAGCCAGGGGCAAGAGGGAGACAAATGTCCTCCCAATGAGCGCAAAGGGAACAACTTCCATAAAATTTCGACGATGGATGTCTAAATTATTCATGAATTCTTTTGGAACATCCCTACGTTTCCCTCCATTTCCCGTGCTCTTTTTTTTTTTTTTTTTTTTTTTTTTTTTGTTAACTCGATTTAATATTTTATGTGTAAAGGTGTTTGTCTCCATGAGCATCTCTAGGGAGCTGTAGATGACATGGATGTGGTCTCTGTGTTTGTTCCATCGTTTATGTTTATGTAGAATCGTCAAGAGAGAATGACAGACAGACATACAAATACAGAGTTTATTTTGCTGTCCTCGAGAATGTTAGTCAAATTCTTATACACAGCATGATATGAAGACTTGCATTCTGTCGTGTATGGGGAATCGCGTGCGTCTCTGTTTAGACTTATTGAAGCATTCTTTAAAAACATACTTAAGAACTCTGATCAGTTATATAATGTTCACTGTAGAGATTGCTGTACTTCTTACCTTATGAATGACATACAGACTGAAGTAGATATATAACAGGAAAAGATATTTTTTTGACATATGTGACTGAACAGCAAACAAGGGAAATAGTATTCAAGAAACGAAAGAGCAGAAATTGACCTATTAAATTTGCTTGGGAACTTCCTAATGAATGCATTTGATTCAGGAAACCGTGGGTAGAATTCGGGAGCGTCTTTTGATTTCTCACGGTGATCGTCAAGGCATTGTTCTCGACTTCTGTTTTCCGTTTTTTGTTCCTCTCAGATTCAGAGAATATTCATGATTCTGATCTCTCTCCGTGATGATGCTGGAAAATTCTCCCATGTCAATGGAATTTCTTTGCCGATTTCCGGTGGCCATTTTTGTTCATCTCAAATTCAAAAACTTTTTATATGCTACTTTTACATACCGACAGCCAACAACTTCTCATCACCGTCAAGAGAAAAGTGATAATAACTTTAGGTGTCTAATTTCGCTTATCCCCAGTCTCAAAGAGGGTTTGTAAATATGACATTTCTACGTTGAACATTAGAAAATTCATCTTTATAAGATAAAAGTGCTCTTGATTTCAGGAGTCAATTCTTGTTCATGGCAGAAGCAGAGAATATCTGTAAATATGATATTTCTCCCTTACGAATTTGAAGAATTTTTATCCCTGTCATGAGAAAAGTGTTCTAGACTTCAGGTGCCTCCTTGAATTCATCCTAGTTTCTTAAATTTCTGCATCAACAAGTTGAAAATACCCCTTGAGACTTCACGTGTCCTTTTTCGTTTACTGAAGACGGACAATTCTCCATTAGCCTTATGAGAAATTCTCATCTCGGTCAAGAGAAAAGTGGTCTGGGCTTCAGGTGGATGTTTTTGTTCATCTTAGGGTCAAATATGTTTTTGGAAATCGCCTGTCCTTAGCGTGAAATTGATGCTATCTAGCCAAGCACTGGACCACTTTCTATCATTAGGACTTAAGACAGTAAAAGGAAGGAGTTGGAGTGGATGGGCAGCAAGACAAAGAGATCCACAAAATAAATGAATTGTAGTACAAAGATCTAAAGGTGAAACTAAAAGAAAACTCTACACTTGTACCAAAAAGCAATAGTTACAGAAGTTGGAAAGCAAGATGAAAGAAAGGCTAAAAATAAGGTGCAGCTAGGGGCGGTGTGAAGCTGCAAGCACACTTTAGCAAAGACCACCACTGTACAACGCGTGAAGTCCACTGAAGTCACTAACCCAACACCCTCCCTCCCCGAGATCTTAACTTCAAGTGTACTTCTTTGTTCACCCCAGGATCGCTGGGTATTCTAATATGATATTTCCCGGTGACGATGTTGGAACAATTCACATTTCTCATTATGGTAAAAAGGGCTTCTTTCGCATAGAAATCAGTGCTGGAGAAACAATCACTTAAAAAGAATTTAATTCTTTTATTTTCTAAACACAAGATCAAGAAGAGCTAGAATATTGTCAAGAGTTTAAATTAAGCGAATCTCAGCAACGAGGATTAAGACTGAAAACCAAATATGCCCAAGGAGCTATGTTAAAGTCTTTTCCGCTCATGTTGTGCTTTTCATTTCCTCTTTAATAATCATTACGGTCATTTTATTTACGATAGTACGTATTATTTCCTCTCATTCTAACGAGGAATTTCATATTTTGTGCTTGTCCGCTAATGTATATGTACTCGAGCCTATTCTTCTCTTTTATTTCTTTCTTCTTTTTTCTTTCTGGATGAACAATCAGTTACTGGGAGTTCATGA
>NW_027100721.1:1375222-1387722 GCF_040412425.1 Macrobrachium rosenbergii | reverse complement strand
TTAAACTTATCCCTATCAACCCCCTAACGATTGGCTCTATTTTTAAATTTAAGGATCAGCTTTGTGCTATGATGTCCTCCGGAGTGGTGTATAAGTATTCTTGCCCCAAGTGTAACTCGGGGATTTATGTGGGATCCACTCGGAGACTTCTAAAAGTACGCATAGACTCACATAGGGGGATAAGTTTTCGTACGGGGGTAAAAATCTCCAACCCCGAACACTCCAACATCAGAAGTCATGCGAAATTTTGTAAAACCCCCATTGAAAACAAAGATTTCTACATAATTGGACGAACTTCTAGCCAACTGGAACTACCAATACTCGAGTCTCTTATGATAAAACAGCTTGTTCCGAAGTTGAACACTCAGACTTCGGCTGTTCCTTTGTACCTGTCATAATGATAATGCTTTTGTTGTTTTGTTTCTCCTTTGAAGACTTCATTTTCTGTATTTGTGTCGTACTGACAGGTTGGCCCCATACCCTTAGTCACTTTTATTCATTTATTTATTTGTTTTCTTAATGTGATTTAAAAATTTTAGTGTTTTTAAAACATAAATATTTTAAATATAAATTTTTTAAATTTTTTTTTTACTTGTCTTTTATATATTCTATTTGTTTTAATTAATTTCTCTGTATTTTACCTGTTCCTCGGTGTCCTTTGTGTAAAAGTTTCCTTTTAAGTCGATTGTCATTTTTTATGTTCTGACTTTGCCTTTGCATAATTTTTCTGTAATTTTTATTGTCAATGTTTTTGTTTTTTGATTCTAGAACCCTGATGATGTAATCATGGATTATGAAACGTTGGGAATAAACATGCAATCAAATGACTAATCAAGAGTATTCCTGTCCGCCTCCGTTTAATGTCTGTATTCAGGCATTCCTGTCCCTTGCTCATTGGTATATATATATATATATATATATATATATATATATATATATATATATATATATATATATATATATACAATGAAATGTAAAAAGGAAACCATACGAAAACTTAAGGTATGCTATAATGACTCTTTTAGGTACCTGATGGGAATAGAAAGGTTTTCGAGAATAAGTGGACACCTTGTTTCTTTAGGAATCCCAACATTCGACGAATTAGTGAGAAAATGTATTGTAAGCCTGTTTCAAAGGGTAAAGAATTCAAAAAACCACTTAATTTGTGCAATTTTTAACAGTGATAGTTTTAAAAAATCATTAGTTCTTAAAGAGTGGTCTAAACACATTTTCTGTGCTTGGTAATTTATAAATCTTTTGTTTTATTCCGAATATATTTGTATATAACTTTTATTATTTTATTGTAATATTTTGTATATGGCTCTACAGCTGAAATAAAGAATTTGAATTTGAATTTGAATATACTGTATATATATGTGTGTGTGTGTGTGTGACGTTAAAGGCTACAGATGAAATTTCTCTGTTCACATTTGGACCAGATAGAGAATATCTACAGGATGGGTTTAATTTTCTTTTAGTGAGCATTCTTAAACAGTATGGCAGCATATTAGGTAAAAGGGCCAATGATGTAACCAAGTCTGTTTAATGGTACTTCTGAATCTCTCAGACCAAAAAGGTATATTAAACAAAACTCGTACAAAAAATAGCAGTTAATGTATTCCAGATATAGTGCATAGCGCCCCAAAGACATCAAATGCATTTAATGCTATATACCAAACATTGAGAACAGGGAATCTGGCCAGTTAAACAGTAATAGCTGCGGTGTTGGGGGTACACAAAACACTTTCTGTAGTCCCTGATAAACAAAGAGATGACTGACACAATGCAGCAATTCAAGAAAATAATTTATTTTCCTGAGTATTTTTTACACGCATCTGCATGCTGGACTTCGTTTTTATCTTACAACTATCAATAGGAAACTTGTCGTTCACCAAGTCGGGTGCGAGCTCACATTCAGCGAGTTGAAAATTTTCCGAACTTGATGACGCTCAACGCTATCAAATACGCGAAGAAAGAGCCTCGAACAACGTTTACTGAAAAACCTTATGGGGATAATATTCTTTTCCTAACAAGAACCTTGCTAAGTGGTCTGTTTCCAGATTAATGAATTTTTCCTCATTTAGCGATATGCACGTTGAAAATAACACACATTCTAATTTTTCATTCTACTTTGAAAAATAATTTCAAATGATGCCTTTTAAATTCATAAGATTGGTTATTTCACAATTTATCACCTTATTGGCAGTATAAAGACTTACGAATTACAGAGTATCTTTGTTATGTCTATCCATACAGTTCCCTGAGAAAAGAGATGTAGTTTTATAATAGAAATACAGTTATTTTATTTTTTGTGATTTTTTAGGTAGCAATAAACATGTTTCCTGCCTGCACTTGTGAATGACCTGTCAATGTATTGTTAAATCCTGTGGAATTTACTATGTATACACTGACAGGTTTCATATTATATCCAGTGGCACACTTAGTTTGCTGAGATTTACTTTTTTTTATGTTATCTGGCACCGTAACCTGGATGACTGCATACAATCATTTTCATTACACTTCGATTGCATATAAGTAGTGCACCAAGAACAGTGATAAGAGTTATACTTCAGAGCCTAAATATAAGTATATTACCAAGCTGACATTGTTTTCGCCTAGAAACTAAACCTTCATGCAAGCAGAAATACCGTTGCCGCTGAAGTCAGGTTAAGTAGAATATTTTTCAAAGTTTATACTTTTTAGGAAAGGCATGTGCAGTCTATACCTGGTGTTTATTTCATTATATACATGAACAATTAGAATTGGTAAAGCTGGGGATTTGTCAACACCTTCGCATGTCTCATTTACGTCTTTAGCAGAGGATCTGGGTTTGTTCATTTGCCATTCTCTCTACATTGCTAACAGTTCTGATTTTAATATTAAATCAATAACATTAATGGTGTATACATAATTCTAATTTTTTTCTCGATTTTGAGCTGATTGTTTCTTGCCAACAAAACAATTATCTTTGTCTAGATCATTCTTTCAATGTGTATGATATGTGCATGACTTGAAGAGTCATGTAATAAGAATGAAATACCTCCCCAACTATCGCTTTCTCTATTCATTTTTTTAAAAGAAACAGTTCTTTTTTTACGAACTAAATACAAAAACTATCATTTTTGCGTGGGTAATAGCAGGGGAGGTAATAAAATTGTGCGCAAATATGCCAACTAAAGGGAATAGAAAAAAGTAAAAAGAAGAGTAACCGAAATTAAAGTCTGGAGAGGGAATCCATTTTTTACCTTAAGATTTTCCTTGAAAATTTTGTCGTGACAGTGAAGGATGACACATTCATATAAACTCTGGGCTGAATGAGAGATAATTGTAGGTATTCGAACATAGTCAACTTTACTCCTCACATAAACAGGAATATGTCTGCATAACATAGGAATATGTCGTGCTGGAATCGTGTTAAGTATGCATAAAAAGAATATAAGTTCGGGCATAGAAGGATTTGCAATAAATAATGTTATTTTTTTTTTTTAAGTCATGCGAACGATCCAAAATGAAAATGCAATTTTTGACTGTCAAATAAAAATCTGAGTTAATTGTCGATATCCAATAAGATATTCCTTTCAAAAAGAAAATTCCTCTTTACAGTTAATGAGTGAAGATAAGAAGTGTGAAAAATTATTAGTAAAAAGAAAGAGTGCTGAAAAGAAAACGAGTAGAGAGAAAAAGAAAGAATGTAAGACAGTAAACTGAAAAGGAAAAATTTTGAGAGGAAAGAAGAGAGGAAAAAATGAAATGAACAGTTTCTAAACTCATGGGAAGGATCAAATAGAACCTGGAGTGACAATGTGACCAAACTTACAGACGAGAAATTTATTTACTTCCTTCGATTTTATTTATTTATTTTTTTTAATGTTGATTCTTCCTTTCCATGATGCAAAAATTTAAACAATAATCTTACCTTCCCATTTATCTTCTCATGGTACATTTTCATAACTTAGGAAGAGATATGGCTGGCAATATTTCGTCTGTAAAAAGGCCTGCTTTATTAGTCCAAAAGATCTTCCCTTTTCCATTCTTGTGCTTCTGATAACGATCTCCTTCCTTGGATACTTTTTGGCTACTGCTCGGTACCCAGAAGAATAGCATTAATATTTGTTCTCCGGCAAAGATACTCGGGATGCTACTTCTTTGCGTGCGGAACTGCAACCGTTCATCAATGATTCTTGATCATCAAGAAAAGCTAAATTGACGGAGATGTTTGTAACAATAAATGAAAGAGGCAACAACAAGGTTATAATTAGCACCACTGTCGGTGCTACTACTACTACATTTATCGTTAACAATGCCACTGCTTTTGGCAAAAGGCAAGGAATTTCTTTTTTTCTATACGTATTCGTTTCAGTCGTTGCCTGGATTGAACATATGTCCTTTCAATGTCGCCCTCAAGGTCAGAAACTATAATTTAGTCGGGGTTCCTAGGGCATTACCAGAAGGAAAAATATTTGTTATTTATTGAAGTGTATTTGATATATGAGTTGGTGAATGCTGGATGAAACGTAGGAAACAGCTACCCCAAGGAAGATTATGGGAAACAAGAAGGGTAGCAAAAGAGACTGTAGAATATGCAATGAAACAGATCGGCATCCACTTCTCCGCTCTGTCATAACCCTCCTTAAAGTTCAGGAGAGTAGAGATGATAATCTCACTACTTCGTAGGGTTAATCAGTGGCATCTTAAATGGCTTGAAGTTTTGCAATGACAAAATATATTTCCATTGCTGACCAGAAAAGTGACGGATTAGGGATGCGTCCTCAATCAAGGCTATTTGGTAATTTTTTCTTTGTAAAAAGTATTTCTTACCCAACAGTAACAGTTATTATTAACACAGATTATGATAATTTTTTTTTAAGTTAAAACCATTGACTTTGCACTCACTTTCCAAACCTTGTTTATCTCCACTGCATACGTGATTGTGCGTAGATTTTCACCGTTATCAATACTGTTATTAACAATGAAACCTACAACTACAAACATTGTAACTATTAGTACTGGGTATATGAATGTGTTTTTACCACTATATTATTTTCACTGTTATTATCATATAACCATTTTCATCATTTCTGCTGGCTTGTTTGTGTTTTTATCTTATTGCTATTACTGTTCTTCAAACTCAGAAATCTGTGTCATTCGGAGGCGTTTTCCCTCTTTTTTTTTTAATGTGTGATTTGAATATATAAGCTTAGCTTGAATGTACTTACTTTGATGTTAAAGCCCAGCGCTGATGGCAGGTGTTGTTCCACTAAGTGACACAACCCTTTTGAGCACTCTGTATAGGTATATTCTACTGATGTTATGCCTCTCGTCCGATGTGAGGTGTGTCCAGTAAGTTAGACTCTCACGAGTCACAGTTTAGTTCGGTTCTTGAGTGAATTAGAGGGAATTGAGGTGCTGGATAAGTGCTTGTTAGTCTACAAATGGGCGCATGGTATATACATTCACTCACGCAAACACACACACACACACACACAAAACACACACACACACACACACACACACACTATATATATATATATATATATATATATATATATATATATGTGTGTGTGTGTGTGTGTGTGTGTGTGTGTGTATATATATATATATATATATATATATATATATATATATATATATATATATATATATATATATATATATATATATATATATATATATACACACACATTGAAATCAACTGATTAAATTCTCGAAATATAAATTGCAAACAATAGCTAGAATCGAAATAAAAGTTCCATTTCTATTTACTTTAAGTGAATGTTGTCTGATTTGCTTTAGTTGAACGCAGCTGCACAGTTGAAATTCCCGTAGGCACTAACTACCACTGTCACCATGTTCTATGTGCATGCATCGTAGATAACACTCAGAAATTATCCTCAGCTTGAAAGAGCGAGATCTGCTCTCCTTTTCTGGTGTGAGAGATTGTCCTGCAAGTTTGAGAACATTCGCATAAGACAGTATGAAAGGTTACTTACCTGCCCATATGTTCAATTAAATTATACTTCATATACTGCAGACGTGCGGGAATATATTTGAGGCAGATCTTATTTTTATTGCAGTATAAAAACATAAACACAAAACTTATTTTGAGTATCACATATTTATTCTTCATCTCACTGAAAGATGTCGGTGAACCCAATGACCATATTTGAGTCTCGGTGCCCTAAAGGCTAAGTGTGGTTTCCTGTGCCCTTTAATTGAGGTTCATTTACGAAACACGGATCGAAATGAAAAGGAAGCCATTAATAAAACTTCTTTTACTTAAAAGCCACAAAAAATATTTCAAAACATCGCTTTTCATCCTTAAAATAGTGGTTAAAAGTCATACAGTGTGTAGGACAAGAAAAAAACCTGAGGTAAAGAATGCGACACGAATATATCAATAAAAAAATTTGCAGTGATAGAAAATTGCGTCAAATTACATATGAAGATTTTAAGAAATCAATTTTAAAATATTATAGTAATAATACCCGTAAGGTTAGAAAAGGCTGTTGTATGAAAATAGAGGTCAAGAATAAATTCAAATAAGGTAGTTCATAAAATCTCTTTACATAACAATCTTTTTACAACAAGAATATTAACCTTGTAATGGCTACCGATGACGTGATAAATCAAAGCTTTTGAAACTTGCAATTAATGATTCTTCAATGCTTCGTTTGGAATAAGTATTGGAAAAAAAGTGCTTTAAATGTATAACAGTTCTCATCATCTCAATTGTGTTCACTGACCTTACTGCGCGAAATCAGCAAGAAGTCTTCCTTGTAAACTTTGTCATTCATGTCGAGAGGTTGTTCTCTCTGCTTTGTTCTCTACAAATGGCATATTTCTAATAAGCCAATTTGAAATTGTTGTTTCACTGCAAACATAAAACTTGTAAACTGCGTCCTTTTTGTCGAAATCAGCAAGAAGTCTTCATAAAGATAAACATTTTTGTCATTTTCATGTCAATGCTTTAAGATGTGGTTGTTCGATGTAAAATCTCAGCAAATAGTTTGATTTGTTCTCTGACAAATGGCATATTTAGAACTAATAAGGCCAATTTGAAAATTAGGTAGAGTTTGAAATCTCTGTTTTATGGGAGGAAATTGAACTTGTGATTTTACCATGATTTTCTAATCATTATGAACTTTTGAACTGGTGTGGGAGATTTAAACATAAAACTTTTTATTATTAATTACGAAGATGGCGTCCTTTTTGTCTGACCTGACTTTAGTTATTGATTTCATTTTAAACTTAAGAGCTTTAATTTTCAGTTCAGAGTTTTTATCAGTTCATTTTAATCTTTGCTTTGTTTTAAAGAATAATAATAGTGATCCATTTTGTGAATAGATGAAACGCCGATAAATCGTGAAGAAAGATGCTTCGTTGTACACTTTCAAAAGTGTTAATTCTGTTCTTGTAAAAAGATTAAAACGTTGCAGTTTTCATACGATAATATTTAATTAGTGACGCTCCCCAAAAGTAAAAAAGAAATACTTTAATGTACACAGCTTTCAAATTATTAATACAAAATTATTTTTATTAATTTTCAAGCGCAAGTGACACATTTATCATATCGAAGCGGAAAACTTCGAAACCTGTTTGTGACTTCTCGGTGGAAGAAATCCTCATCAATAGTGTTTTTTTTTATCCATATTTTTTCCTGGGTCCATCTTCTCATGCATAAAAATAAGTGTTCAAAAATAAATGTTTCAATCGCTATCATGGATCTTCAAGCTTGACACTATCTTTTAGTTTCTTGCTGTTTCGCCACTATGAATGTCATCCGAGATTTTACATTTACCTAACTGTGTGAAAACCTGCAATGAGAAAATGCTTCGAGGGCTTAACGAGGAAGAAAAAACATAAACTATAATGGTGATGTGGAATGAAAGAAAATAAGAAAAACCCAAAGAAAAACTAAAACGATTACTGGTAAATTTACTGGAAGCAGTTTCAGTAAAGAATTCATATTCCTTTAATTAATTTACATTACTGTTTAAAAGTTGTATCGCAGTAAGAGAATCAATTCATCATCGTATGTCAGTGAGTCGTTCAAATTGTTGAATGAAACAAAAGTCAGCATCTTATCAGGGTTAACACGTGTGGGGTAAAAAAAATAAAAAAAAATTTCAAGGATTCCATTCATTGAACAATGTCCGCCTCTGCATCATGAATAGCTCCTAATTGCTGCTGTTGCATCTCTTTCCACTTCTTTGGCGACACCGATTAGACTTTGGTGGTTGGGTGGTTGGAGAAGGGGATATGAGATAAGGAAAAGAGATATGGAGAAACACAGCTCTGGTTTTTAGAGTTTGGTTCAACTGGTTCGCTTCCTACTCGTAAGTCCCATAACTCAGATTTATTTGAAACCTCTATTGGCATACGAATAGGTTAGGAATGGTTGATTCCTGATCTCGCAAAGTCTTGGAACTGAAAATGTGTATTTGATCCTGACTGGTATGGAAAATTGCGTTTTCAGTAAGATGCGTCTCTCTCTTACCGACTTCGTTAGATTCGTCTTCCATCTTTACACGACACATTAGAATAGAGCTTAATTGCATTAGCATTTGAGTTCGTTCTTCTCTCTCTCCAGGAGTTGTTTTCATCCTATTGTTCTCCTCGACTTGGAGTTATTTGTGTCAGTTTAGTCGTTAGATCGTCCTCTCTTATACAACTTGGGCTGTTTCAAAATTAACTTCACTCCAAAAAGTTTCTTTTACACTCTTATTACGTTTTTTTTTCGTTTTCTCTCCTCATTAGGCAAACATTACTCTCGATTCCCTCTACATTCTGCATTTAGTTCTTTACATTACTACATCAATGAAAATTCCATATGATAATTTTTGAATTTCTTATTTTTTGAGAAATTTCCATACAATTTGCAGAGAACCCGCTCTGTGCATTACTTGTGAACATCAACAAACATCACAGAACTGTGCAGAATGGACATAAGCAAAATAAAGACTGTCCAGGCTATTGATATCGTAAGCAATCACAGCAAATCACCCATCAAGCAAGTACATAACGTCGTTGGTTTCAGATTCTACCCTGTATGGTTTCACTTGATTTTTTCCACCGTTATTGTGTTAATTGAGGCTCATTGTTTGGACTTTAATGTTACGCTGTTATTTAATCACTTTCTTATCTTGATTCGCTCTAACAGTTACACTAACAGGATTCTCTTAGCCAGGCTCCACAATAACAGTTAAGATTTCGTTATGATTAGCTCAGTATATCGTTTTCAAGTCACAAAATAGTTCGCCCATCACAGCTGTAAACACGCATCCAGTTCATCAGTACTTGGGGCCTAAGGAGGAAACACTGTCAAACCTTCTTTTACTTCAAGTCTTTACAGTTTATCTTTAATCATTAATTTTCGATAAAGAGGTAACGATCAGTGCAAGATATGAGAACAGAAATAAACCACTGTGGATGTTTTTGTGAATATGATTAAAGGTTCTTGTAGCTACATTTGCGTAATTCCTTACATTAAAATGAGTGATTATAGATTGGCACTTGAGCCTCGGTTCATGGTTAAATACAATTATTCTTTTGTATATGGTGAAAAATCGTCCATGAATACAAATAAAAATCTTTCCTCGAATCTTCAACTGACAAGTTACAGGGTTAAGGCATCATCCATGTATGTGTATATATATATATATATATATATATATATATATATATATATATATATATATATATATATATATATATATATATATATATATATGTATGTGTGTGTGTGTGTGTGTGTGTGTGTGTGTGTGTGTGTATGTGTGTGTGTGCGGGATTACCGTATGCGTGATGCTGGGCGAGGAGAGAGAATGATGCGTTTGTAGACTATACTAGGCTAGGTAGGTTTCAATGAGTCGATGAGTTCTTCTTTCCTTAACTTACTAATCCAACTTGATAACATAAATATAAAGCTGGAACTTGAGGTTGATAAGTCGAATTGACAGTTACAAAGTAAAGATAAAGGAAGAGGAATATGCCTATGGAAAGAATACAGTAATTAGTAGGTTATATTAGCATAGTACACTTCCCAGGAATATTCACAAAATAAACAGCCAAGTCCAATATTGGTATCTCGATCACAAATCAACATATACATTGTCAAGGATAATCATAATAAGATGGCCTAGGAAATAATTGTGCAACATTTCAATGATCAAAAGCAATACACATGAGGTGGATTAGGCAGCACTTTACAACACTGAAATATTGTCATATTCCAACGAAATAAACAATTCTGAATACACTAATACATTGCTTTTATGTATACATATATAACTGACTCGCCAAAGGCTCCAGTAATACAGGATGGCACTACAAAAAACTGATTAAGGGGGTTTATTCTCGGCTAGCACCCTTAGCCATGTTTTGATTTTCCCGTATCTTATGTTCCACCCACGCTATCCAGTTAGCTGGGAGATACTTTCGGTGTAGTTTACTTTACGACACAATGCTAATGCAACACGACATATCTAAAGGTTAACAATATACAAGAAGGCACTAAAGCGGACAGCTTGGTACATGGTTATCTTTATTTATTCACGGCCTACGGTTAACGGTTAATATATATATATATATATATATATATATATATATATATATATATATATATATATATATATATATATATATATATATATATATATATATATATATATATATACATACTGGCTAGAAAACCCTTTCCTTTCTAACAATGACGCTCGCTGTGTGCGTTAATGTCTTATCATGTGCTAGCATACAGATTTTTTTTTTCCAGCTGATTGCAAGTATTGCCATTTCTAAAATAATGATCGTAATGTTTCCCCACAACCGCCTTCCCGGTTTATGGTCGTCTCCGATTCATCGTATCTTTTGAAGCATTCTTTCTGGTGCCTTTGAATCTCGGGATTTCCTGAATCCTCTGAACGGCATGTCAGTAAATAACTCGACATCTGCTCGTTGTATCTTTCGCTGACAAGACACGGACTAGAAGAAGACGGAGAGGAAGAAGAAAAGAATAAGGAAAAGGAAAGATGGAAGAACAACAAGCAAAGAATAACGATTATATAAAAAAAACGAATTCAAGATCTACGAAAAATCAGAACCTAATAGCCAGGAGTGTAGAAAATCTCAAAGTTAAAGCAATAACATTATCCTAGTTATGATTACTGCAGTTACATGGAATTCTTTTTTCACTCTCTCAATCCTCGAATACAAATCAGACATAGATGCAAAGGTTAATAGCATACGCTTGAAACTTTCCAGAAGCATCTTGATGTCATTTTAAAACTCAGGATAAAAGATTAGTTTTATTCAACACTTACTGAATCACGAGGCATATTATGCTTCTGTCGTCGTGTTTATGATGGATTCCAATTATTTTATGGCAGCCATATTACCTGCTATAAGTCTCCTCGGTCTGGGAGGTTTTCGTGTGATGAGAACTTGTTTATGTCAGGGATTATGGGATTACGTTGATAACAATATCTCTGAAGATACAGATGTTGAAGGGAGCAATCTTTCATTTTCTGTTGGAAAAGAATCTATTACTTGATTTCAAAACATGCTGTTTTACCTTTGAAATCATCTAAAACACCATTTTTTGTGTGTGTAAAATAGCCTCGTAAATTATAAGTTTAATCTATTGAAACTGTTAAAGTGACATAGGAAAAATTGCAGCTATAACAGTCTGCAAACATTCATCACGAATATATATATATATATATATATATATATATATATATATATATATATATATATATATATATATATATATATATGTGTGTGTGTGTGTGTGTGTGTGTGTGTGTGTGTGTGTGTGTGTACACACACACACACACACATATATATATATATATATATATATATATATATATATATATATATATATATATATATATATATATATATATATATATATATATATATATATATATATATATTGGAGAGAGAGAGAGAGAGAGAGAGAGAGAGAGAGAGAGAGAGAGAGAGAGAGAGAGAGAAATTGGGATGAACTAAATTGTCCCAGTTTATCTGAGAAATGAAACGGTTACTTATTGGGTCACAACAAAGTACCATACGTTTATTATATATTTTTAAATAAAAGAGTTAATTGAGCTTTGTAATTTCTTGTTAGGATGTGAAATCGTTTGATTTCTTCTTAAATCTTTGTCAGCGCTCTGTAGGTTGTCTAAGGTTTGTCTGCTCATTACTAGTGTGTTTTGTATCCGCCGAGTGAGAGGTTCTCCTTTAACCACATTGATTTTGCTGAACTATTGCTTTTCCTCTGTAATCTGCAAGGTGTTTTTTTGTAACCGTGTGTGAGTATATAGGTTTGTTTTCTTTAACATAGGAGGTAATAAGATATTAAGGACTCATAATCGCATAGGATTTCAAATGTAGTTCATTTCCCATGCAGATTCTTGGTGACTTCTTCCTCTAATTGCAATGATCCTGGAGAGAGAGAAAAGAAATGCGTTTTCGATTCCTTCTGAAAAAGCAAAAAG
>NW_027100721.1:1345222-1370222 GCF_040412425.1 Macrobrachium rosenbergii | reverse complement strand
AGACAACAAGGATATATAACATCTATTTCGCTTCATGATGAACGTTTTCCTATATGAAACTATTATATACGTATACCTAACAGTTCATGAACATAAATGTATGATATTGTTTATAAAGCAGTATGTGTGAGAATCCTAAAATAGATTTTATTACAACATTTTTCCTAATAATTTTGTATATCACACATGGCCTGCACATGGCAATTATCAGTAATCATGTAAAGGTCTTGAAACTGGATTCCGTTAGGAATTTTCTTGGTCTTCAGAATTCCGGGAAATGACCACCTTGTTAAAAGCATCGTTAGTTTTTTCTTTTCCAATTTGGTTCCTCTTTTTTCACTTTACGCTTCTTTTAGTTCTCAAACTTTTCCTCTGATGTAAATTCCTCTTCGCTTAAATTCTGTTGAGATTTCGGGAGTTCCTTGCCTCCATTAAAGGCACGATTTTCCACATCCCAGTTATGTTCACTTAAGCTGTCTGGGGCAGTCGCAATGGAGCAGTCAGGAGGTGTTCAGTTGTTGGTGATGGTGGCTGAATGAAGGTCCTTCCATGAGGTTCCTAATGTCCTTCATTAAGACCGTTAGAGGGAGATTGGGGACCAGCCCTGCTTTAATTTCTTCCTCCAAAGGATCGCTTTCTCTGGGAGGTTTTTTTGCTCACTCCCATTTCGTCCCTCTCTTGGGTATCTCTCGTTTCACTGGGTATCGAAATGACTTTTGGGTCTCATCTCCTTTTAAAGTGCCCCTATCATCAGATTTCGCTCCGTTTAACGAGTTTTGTTTTCTTTTTAATCAGCAATGGTTTCCTTCAATTGCGAAGTATTTTCTGAAAGTATTAAAAAAATGCCTAAGAAAAATGCGAAACATTATGCAAATATCGTAAATAGGTTATGAAAAGGAAGCTCAGTACTGAACAATATTTTTACAAAATACCGAAGAATTGTCACCGAAATTTCGCATTAATATTAAATAACAACAAATAAAAAATAAAGCTACGCTATATTGATTTCGATTTATAGGATAACTAGGAACACTTTTCAGTGTGTTTTATATAAAAAAAAAAGAACTTATGTAACACTGCAAGCAAAGCAAAAAAAACATGATGAAATATTTTATTCAACGCTTGGCAAAAGGGAATCTATTCAGTATCAGTAATATGCAATGAAACCTAAGAAGAAATTTGCATCATACAAGAACACTGATATGACTGAAAAAAAATAATAATAGCGGTAGATATAATACAAAGTTATGCAAAGTAGTCATGACAGATAAATTAAATACTGGCAATTTTTTTGTAGATTTATCACAAAAGAGTGCTACAGCTAGCAGCTGGATTCTTAAAAAAAAAAAAAAATTGTAAAGCGTGGTAATCAGATATGAAGATTTAAAGCAAAGAATTCGCACAAGTGCCATGTTAATTTCCATTTGTGTGACCTCTAAATCGTGTTCCTGGACTTCGAAGGGAAAGTACACACGTAGCTTTTCCCTGTGCAAAGCTTACCTCGGATTTTATGGAATGAATTTTTATGCTCAATAAAAGGGGGACTTACATGAGCAAAACTAAAGATGGTGTAAAGGCTGATGAAAGGATTTGTATGTGTGTTTTAACACTCATGTTATACAGCAATGACTTCTCAAGTGCTGTATTTTCCATGTTTCTCATTTCCTGAGTGACCGATAGATAATGTCCTTATGTCTAGCTAAATAAGCTTTTTAATCTTATTAAACACCGAATGAGGTATTCTTATAATTTATATAAAATAACCTTTGTTACTTCAGCAAATGTTTTCTTTGTTATCCAACCCCCTCTTTCAATATCCTTTAAATATTGTAACTGATACTCTTTTAAGTTTCCTTCCTAAATGATGAGTAAACATTTCCCAGCGGAAGTCTCAAGATGCTTTATCATATTCTCGCAAAACCTTCTCATATTCTGTAGTCTAACAAGAAGAAAATAACATAGATTTACTAGGAATCTGGGAGTCTTTTATAGCTACAATTACAATTTTCCTTCTAACCTTCCATTTATCATTTCTTGTTGAAGAAATGCAACAAGGTAACTTTATCCTAAATGGCAGACTTTTCGTACGTCTCTTAAGCCTTTTTACACCGTTGCTTTATTCAGAGAATGGTCTTGAAAGGTTCGTCCGATTCCTTTTATCATGCTGTTCTTAGCTGAAAGCGACGCCACCCAGTTTTGTTTCCCTAGTGCTATGTAAGGAGCAAACGGCATTCATTAGTTTCAGTGTTTGCCGGCGGATATTAGTTTTCAGGGAACGGTATTCTTCACAACAGCAGTTTCAGTCTAATCGGTTAATCTTTCATTCCTGGAATACTGACGGCTAGCTCTGGAACCAGAAAATAAAAAGAGTGAAATATGAAGGTAGTCACGTGGCAGAATAAGGAGAGAGAAAGAAAAATAAGGAAAAACTTCAATTTTTTCTGAAGTATTCGAATGAATGGAGTTGATAATTAGAAACCTTAATTTTGCAATTAGATAAGAATAACGCTGCACACTGTATTGTTGTTATTACTAGTATCATTGTAATCATTATGATTATAATAACACATACAAATAGAAAAAGAATTCCAGTTTTACTAAACGTCGCGAAAGAGAATTATCAATTAGTTCGTCCCTACAAGCGTATCAAGACCACAGAGCCTTGAAGATAAAGTAGACAGCTCTTGCAGAATGAGAACGATAAGACAGTAGCTTTGTTCAAGAATGACACTCAAGATCACAGATATAAAAAATGAAAAATGAGTATTAAGGAACAGTGGTAGCATAGAGGCCAGCAGTGTTGTTAATTCCTTTCATAAATACTTACAGGAATACTTTTTTATGAATGATAATTTCTTGCTCTGGGAAGTATTTCAGTTTTTAGAGCAGTGAGCAACTGGAACCCAGAGAGGATAAAGAATTGATCTTGCTTTATTATCCTCCTTCAAATGACCATTTCGTTCTCTTCTTGAATTATTTTTCGAAGCTTTGTTCTTCATTTTTCTATATCTTCTCTTTTTGCCTTATGCTGTCATCAGATTTCACTTTGGTTAGCGGATATTTGTTTTTGTGCAGCAATTTTTATGAGGCTTTATGAAACAGGTTTACTTTATTTTCATTTAATAAGTAATGAGCCTCCATTTTTTTTTACGATAAGGACTGAGATTTCATTTTAGTAAGATTACATGAAATTACAGAACTGTGTTATTAATGTAAAAAAAATCCTGTGGTTAGAATACACCGGCAATTTTACAAAAATGACAGAAAGCTATACCCGAAAATTGTGATGAAAAATATATTTTCAATGGGACTGGACAAAAAAATATTCTTGCTAAATTTTTAGTAATGCTGAAAAAAATGTGTATGTTATATAGAAAAACTATTAGTAAAATTAAAACATTATGCACACATTCAATAATACTGCAGTTAACACTGCAGAAAACACCTACGACTCCCAAAACTACGATTAGATTTAGATAAAAAAATAATGTCAGTATGAATGAATAAAGCAAAAGTAATATTATGCAAAGCTGTGAGTGGGAATGCATAAAGCATAACAGATGTTATGTGCGCATTGTCATCGACGAAGGAGAAAGGGCTTTTAATGAAAGTAGAACCTCCATTAGAAGGAAAACTCGCTGGGGGCGAAAGTAAAGCAGGAAAGGATTTTTAATCTTCTCTTGGATGTCCTCAATTGAGGTGACTTCTTTAGCAGAGTCGTTTAAGTTTAAATTGCAATTGCTTTAATAAAAAAAAAGTTTGACTTGAGATTCAGTCTGAAATTTAACCGCTTACTCTACAGAATTCCTTTTTTTTTTTTTTCTTCATTGTTGAAATGACCTTCCCAGCCCATGTAAACTAGATAATACTACGGCCGCGCTAAAAGAGTTCTGTATAGATAGGAAATGGCCAGGCAGAGTAAATTTGGCTATGTAATCAAAAGAAAGATGTTTGGCTCTGCTTTTGTATCCAATATACGTCAAAAAGATCGTGGGCTTATTTCTTATATGACATAATTAACTGGTATCTAAAAAAAAACAGTATCAAAAGTCTCTCTTTCTCTCTCTCTCTCTCTCTCTCTCTCTCTCTCTCTCTCTCTCTCTCTCTCTCTGTCTCACCCACACATAGTACGAATCCACGAGCTTTGAAGATGAACACAAACGTACCTCTTATTTCTTGTTAGTTGTCTGTTCCTGAGTGTGTTCGTGTAGTATTTGCTGAAATGAACAGACTGCTCGTGGATGCATTTCATCTGGAGAAGAAAGGAAGATAATTTATGAGAACTTGACGAATTCTAAATGTCAGATAGTCTTATATTTCAACACTGATCAGGTACCGCACACCAAGGACCTATTTTCATTGTCTCTTTTTCTTCGCGTTTTATGACTGAACGAAAAAGAGAAGAAGCCCAAATCATTCTCAACTAGTGGTGTCAAACTCATGTCTTGCTATAATACAAAGGAGCTTTCCAACTCCAATAACTAAAGGTCTTTATGACCTAGAAAATTTGATGTTACATTTTACCCGCGGGAATTAGAAGAGCGAAAACTTTGAAATCCATCACATTCCCTACTTGTTTACATTGGTTCGGCTTATCTGCAAAGGAAGTTTTTTCTGCAAACGAGTTCTAATATCGTGAATTTTCTGTTCACAACACCACTTTTCATTTACTGAAACCGCAAGACGAGAAAACCATACTGATCTACAGATAGTTCTTTTCTGCAGACAGTTTTAAATCACTTTGCAGGAAGCAAAGATGATTTGTGACCAATGTTTTATCATTTCCCCTGAAGAAAAGGCAATGAGGTGAATCTAATTTAAAGTTCAGGCTTATCTTTCTTTGAAGGATTAAAGGCAGTTTTCCAACGTTTTTCCAACGTTGTTATTATTGTTCTTTATATGGATAATAATAAGGGCATTTAGCTTGCACGCCTGTGGAAAGAACCACAAAACTACTGAATTGCAGATATAACCTTAAAAAGGCAACCAAAGTAGTAGAACGGTTGTCAAGTGCTTACTGCGTTTTGAAAAGCCCCAGACCCAGGAACTACTGGTCCCCTGCTATATGATATAGGTGGTGGTTCATTTTCTCTCTCCAAAAAGTTTCCCATCCAGTATTTTTTATCAATTCTGCGTTTTAAGCAGAATCCAGTTACGTGTTTCTTTGAATATTTGCTTAGATTGGTTGCAGCTTGAGTTCAAACAAATAAAAAAAACAAAAAGTTCTTCACGTAAAACTGTGTATCCGCGAACAAGTTTCGAGACTGCTGACTTCGGCAGTTAAATTTAATTTCTATTTAATTATTATTTTATTTTGGACTTTTGAACACATTTTTTTCAGTCACTCATTCGATAGCATTATTGATAGACATGACATATGTTTTAGGGAGAAGTTTAGGTTATTAAAGAAGCTTTCACCCGGATCAACAATGACTTCTGTGAAATACAACGACGGACGGACATATTGAGGTCAACAGATCAGCGTCAAGCTTCTGCCCACTTAATAGTGCATTTCCGCCTGAATAAAAGACAAATTAAAAATGGGCCGAGGTTTCTTCGGCGCAATCGAGTTTTCTGTACAGCATATAATGCTATATGAAACTCTCAGCCATGGCCAATGAAACTCTCAGTCGCGACCCATGAAACTTTGACCACGGCTTGGTGGTGGCTTGTGTTTGAAGGTTGTCTCTTAACTATAAACCTAGACATTCGAGAGATGTGTATATGGACAGAGCAGTCTGTTTAGTATTTCATGCACTTCATCTTGACATGCCACTGTTGTTATAAGAAGAACCTATAAAATATATTTTACAAACACAGAAGTTGAATAAAAAAAAATGACAGATGTCTGAAGATATCCTTCAGTTACTCTTTTTGCGCATGGAATTATCCACAGAATTTAGAATTGTTTATGAAGCACCACACAGCAACCCCAGATTTACTACCTGAAGTGCTGTATGGTTAGACTTAGTCAGCGTATCGGAGAAGCATATATATTGCTTAAGCCTCTGGGATGATTTTCAGATTATCTCCATGAAAGGAAAATTAAAAAGCATTACTTAAAGCCCGATCTACAAACTCCTTAGCACCAACTACCACGATTTACATAAGGGGAAGTGCGTTGCAATACAACGCACTTCTAAGGTAAATCATAGTCGATGGAGATTGTAGGTCAATCTTCAGTTAATACTATTTTTACATTCCTCTTGAAGAAGATCATCTGAGAAATCATTTGATGGACTTAAGCAATATATATGCTCCTGTGGTGCGTTGACTGAGTCTAACCATAAAAAGATTCAAGTAGTAATCCTGGGATCGTTGCATGTGGTGTTCTCTAAGCATCCCGAAGACCATTTAAACAACAAAACTAAAACTTTCAGTCAATAGAAGAGTAGTGCGGGTTCCAGACACCTTGGGACACCGAGAGAGCTTTCGGAACGAAATTGGAGCATTCGATTTGCGGGGCAGACTGGACACAGTTGTTGGGGAACTTTGTAACACATGAAATTGAACAGGTCGATAAAAACACTATCTACTTGACAAAGCCCTACATTTCGGTTGACAGTACTTCAGTCCTGATCACTGGTGAGTGTGGAGGGTTGGTGACTGACAAGCGTATCTAAATGGAATATGCAGTGTGGAATGACGACGTTGTTTGTGTTGGAAATGCTGGCTGTCCTTTGGTGATAGGAGTCAACCGTCGAGTCTAAATGTCCTTGCTAGCTCCGGCGCGTCCATCGAAGAGCTTGCGTGAGAATGGGAAGAGCTTCGACGAGATCATCTGTAACTCACCTTTGAGGGCGTTTCAAGTGTTCCCAAGACGTTTTCTACACTTAGTCATTATAGTTGTTATACCTGACGCAGCTCATTTAATTTTATACAGATTAAGTAGAAACAGATCACAGGGGTCAGTGTCTTATTGTGATACTTGGACTACGGTGCCTTACAAATGTTTTGTTGATGGATATCCAAACAGAAGAAAAAACATAAGGATATATATATATATATATATATATATATATATATATATATATATATATATATATATATATATATATATATATATATATATATATATATATATATATATATATATATATATATATATATAAATTTCATGTCCTCTATTCTCTCATTCCAGAGTCACACTGTAATCTAAACTTAACATTGGTGCCATAAACTCAGCTAAAGTAATTGATATGTGCAGAGTCTATGACAATTGATTCGATTATCATTGCTGAATATATTAGCAAAAGACCATCTCAAGGCTTACTAATGTTTTATCCAAGTCTTGCAGACACAATCATAGCGCATTACTTTACCGAGTAGTCCATTTTTCTCGTATTGCAACCGAATCCTCAACAGTCAATAAAGAGATTTCAAGGCGAATAAAATAGAGTTGCAAGAGTTGCCAGCGATAATGATTAACCATCAGGCGAGTTGTTTACAGTGTAGGCTGATCGGATTTTCCGAGCGAATTGGTTTTCCTCCGTGGAAAGACTGAATAGCACGTCGGCATTCCGGCTATCGTTTATAGTTTTTTTTTTTTCTTTCTTTCTTTTTAAATCCCGGTATCTAGTCTAGGAATTGCTCCTGAGTCTTTTCTGAGAAATATTCTGAGTGATTAGGATGACACAGAAAACCATCTATTTCATGATACAGAATTCTATACGAAGTCATTACTGTAACTTTTAGGAACAGATGAATGGTGATTTTTCATCATAGTAAAACTTCTCTGTTTTTGCCATATATTATTGAACTCCCCTAGTGTAAATAAAGGTTCAGACGCCTTCTGATTCTCCGAATGACTCAGGTCTGGCTGTTCATTAAATCAATTAATGAACCTTAAAAACTATAAGACCTGAGAAGAGGATTAATGCTCATCGAATCGAGAACTAATTCCCTTAATTTGTTTTGCTCTGCTTTTCCCACCGAGTGTTCCTCTTGCAGGTAGGTTCCACCTTATTCTAGCTTCTACAAACAATAATGTTCTCTTTAAATATATTTTTCAACAAATATAAACGAACTTCTGCACGCCTTCCAAACCATTTTTATGTGTCATGTATTATATATATATATATATATATATATATATATATATATATATATATATATATATATATATATATATATATATATATATATATATATATATATAAGTCAGATTACGATTCCCTCATATTTTGAAATTGATATTATCAACGTTAAAGGAGTTATAGCATTCAAAGTATATTTGTACAGGACAGATCTTAGTTAACTGTTCAAAAATTTCATGTATAAAAAAGCCGTTCATGATGTTAATTATTCTTTGTCTAAAAGATTCTTGAGCGAATCGGAAAACATTCTCCTCTCTAAAATCTATAAATGAAGCCGTATGGAGCATTATTCTTATTCATCCCAGAAAAGTAATCAAAAGATTAAATAGGCGTAAGATGGTAATCTAAAATTCCAATTGTATTTTTATTAGATTATAAATACACTGTTTGAAGGTTTTACTTTCTCTTCCTTTTCCAGTTCTGTTCGTTATTTCCATGATGAAAATGGACCATTTCTTTAATTTAACCCCCAAACATTGGAAAACCGAGTACTTTGCAGTCTTTAGACTAAGAGACAGGCCTCATGTTAAACATTCTAAAATTCTTACATTCCTCCTCCTCCTTCAGCTCCACTTCTGTTAAAACTACCGTTGCGGCACTCACTTAATTCTTCTGTGATTCAAAATGGAACTGACAGTGACAACGGAGAAAGTATTTTAATCGCTATCTTGTAATGCATGCGAGAGTGTTTCGGGATGTTATTATATATTTCTTTGATTATAGCATACGTCCAATTATGTTGAAATTATTCACATTAAACAAACCATAATCATCCCTTCCCTTCTGACAACTTTTTGTAGGCGACGTTCGGAAAGCTTTTACTAACGATAAATGAGAAGTGTTTTCTTTGCAGCAATAGTTTTTACCCTTACGCACACACACACACACATCCAAGTTGACAGGTGCAAACCAAGCGTACACACACACACACACACACACACACACACACACACACACACACACACACATACACATATATATATATATATATATATATATATATATATATATATATATATATATATATATATATATATATATATATATACTACCAAAAGAATGGTCAGTCCCACCTTCATATCGCAACTACTAAAGAGAGTACGAACTCCTGTGTAAGAAAGTTCCACAATCTAAACTCTCAGAACGTCAAAATCCCTTACACACATGATGCCACTGACCCCTGTTTTCCCATAGTCTCTTGCTTCCAGGATAATATGGACCTCCATTCTAATACTTTTCCCTGGTAGTTATCCAGACTATTGTAGGTCTTACTTACTTCCTCCTGATCTCTCATCCTACTGTCCTTCATTCTCTCCTCATGACTAAACCATCTCAAAATACTCCTGCTTATTTTTTTCACCTAGGCTAACCTTTTTATCACCGCCTCATATCCTCATGCTCGTCACCTTTTTAAACAGTTTTAGACATTTTTCTTTCATGCACATTCAGAATCCACATTTTAATTCACTTCTCTTGTGCATAGACCCTGATGCCTTCCTTGCTTCATTTATTCTCTGACTAACCTCTTCACTCATCCAACTATTATCT
This sequence comes from Macrobrachium rosenbergii, assembly GCF_040412425.1. Classification (NCBI taxonomy): domain Eukaryota; kingdom Metazoa; phylum Arthropoda; class Malacostraca; order Decapoda; family Palaemonidae; genus Macrobrachium; species Macrobrachium rosenbergii. Next base: position 1,360,578 of record NW_027100721.1, on the reverse strand, counting down.
ATTTCAAATTAATACTCACAAATGTTAATATAAGTTAACCAAATCGTCTACAAATATTAATTATTCCACTTTACCTTCACGACCCATTTTCCCACCTATTATGTCTAATGTCCTTTCTCTGATTTCTCGAATCTATGAAACACCTTTTATTCTAAACCAATCATTTTATTTACATGCTTCAACACATTCTATGCTTTTGTCATTGAGACTTTAATCTCTCTCAATAAATTACCACATAAAGACATATCCTCAGCAGCCTAACGTTGCATTTCTATCGGTTCAAACCCAAGCTTTTCTTAGGTCTGGTAATGTCATATGCAGCTATTCCCCTTTGCTCTTAAGCTTCTCTCATAATTCTTGCACAGAAAAACCTTCTTCGACGCCCTTTTCCTTGTCTGAATCCACACTGCTCTTATGTACCAATGTTGTCATCTTTCTTTTCTCTGTCAAATTCACCCTGCATACTTCGCATTGTTATGGCCGTTAATTTTTACTATTTTTGCCTTTATTACCTTTAACCTCTTAAAATCGAACAGTTATTCCCCCTTTGCAACCTTTCCTTTCCCAACATACTCTGCATACCTTGGTCAGCCACTCAATAAATCTTTCACCTCTGCTCAGCAGCATTACGCTTGTAACCCGCGTAACTAAGGAGCATTTCGCTCTTTGTCCTCTTCAACTTTATGTTCCCTGCAGTTACTTCCACAATCCTTCCAAATCTTACATTAAATACTCCTATTCTTGCATCGTTCAGATATGCAATGTTTTCTTTATTTCAGATGACTTAGGGATCACAGACACATTGAGCAGATTAATTCAAATAACACTGGAATGATCTTAACATATCCAAAAGTGGCCAAGAAAATTTGGCAGGATATCTTACGTAAATTTTATTGTAGTAGTAGTGGGTGACAGGGATGGCGAAGTCTCTAATCCCTACAGTCAGATATGACTAAGAAAATGTGGGTTACTGACTCCACTGGAAAACTTGAAGAACTCATCCTAAGATTACCAGGAGCTCAGTCACTGACCCATACCTATATCTAAGGAGTACCTATACCTGTAGGAGTAGCGGGACAACTATAACCAACTTAGATTCCTTCTCTATCATCTCAAGAAAACCTTTAGTGTATTGCTAACAAAACTTGAGTGTGCGTGTGTGTGTATGATAGTTTGTCAATTTCACACACGACATTTTTATTATAGTTTTAATTGTTGCTACAAATAACTCATTACCCATTAACTCTGAATTCATCTTACCTCAGAATTAATTAACACCCAAAGAAAACTATATTAAATAAGTCCTCCTATACTAAACAAGGACTTGAACCTTTACTTTCCTGGAATGGAAGCGTAACCTTACCATCAACAGAGATATAAGTTGATTTCGACTCTGGTTTTCCTTTCTTTTTGTTACCGACATGTTCATCCTTTAGAACTCCCGATAAAGGGGTCTCTCGCAACACTTTATATCACTTTTGCTTAATAGATTCATTTAGAACTTGTTCAGTTTTATTGTTAGTCGAAGAAATTTGGTAAATATCAATTTACATACAATAACAATGATATAACCAAATTTTCTTCCTATATATATATATATATATATATATATATATATATATATATATATATATATATATATATATATATATATATATATATATATATATATATATATATATATATATATATATATATATATATATATATATATATATATATATATATATATGTGTGTGTGTGTGTGTGTGTGTGTGTGTGTGTGTGTGTGTCATTCCATTTTTATCTTTGTCAACTACTTTCAGATCAAAAAACGTTTCGCAGTGAGATAAAAAAGAAAGTAGTTTTTCTGTATTCCATGTTATTCTCTTATCACATGGGACAGTAAGCATTATATGCCAGATTTATGATTTTCATTCATTCATTTTCAGTGATAAAGAACATTTTAATTAATTCAGTTCAATTAGAAAGCCTTCACTACTTTCAGTGATAATGGATAGGTTATTTATGCTCGTAATAGGCATAAAACTATGCCATTCATTTTCCTTGTTTTCCTTTTTGTTGTATTTATTTTACTAAGAGTACAGGGTGTGAGGCGAGGCTAAGGCAAATTCTAAACTGTTCTAAACCCAACTAAAACTATTTCAGTGTATATCTTCACCAATGCATTCATGTGGGTGTATGCACTCGCAACTGAATTTTTACTCTCATTAAAGCTGTAAAGTCACGACGCTAAAAAGGCAAGGCAAATTTAGTGAAATAGGAAACAATGGTTAAGAGATAGTTAATCTCAATCTCAATACAGCTATTTTGTCTTTATCTCTCTCTGTCTGTCTCTGTTTCTCTGCCGTCTATATTCCTAAATTAATAACACTTCCTTAAATTCACACACACACACACACACACAAAATTTCTTCAGAACATGAAACAGTTCTGAAGGTTCTCCCCAGAGACGTCACTGATAGTCTTTGATATGGCAACTACATTCCATGGAGAAGTAAAATCTTCTAAAGTAATTTCCCTCTTTCATGCCCATTTCCAAACATTTTTTTTTTTCCAACAGAATATTTTATTTAACAGAATTATACATTTCTACCTTTTCCCTCCTTCATTCGAAAGTTCACATACGCACATTTACTCCTATGCATACACAACCCTACATATGGAAGGAGGCTGTATATATAATTCATATCAGTCGCGTGAAAGCCTCTTCTCCCTAAAGATTACATATCTACAAAGTGAGCCTGAAAGATGAAGTGTTGCATGAGAGGCAAGTTTAGTAAGAGGAGAACTACGGAAAGACATTTTCCTTATTGTGATATATTTATTGAGTGGACCTCTTTTATGTTACATACACACGCTCTCTCTCTCTCTCTCTCTCTCTCTCTCTCTCTCTCTCTCTCTCTCTCTCTCTCTCTCTCTTGTTGTTTTTGTTGTTTGTGCTTTAGATGAGGCCGGCTTCTGTAGCCAACAGGGACCCTTGTTCATAATAGCTGCACATAAATGAAGCTAATGCTTTGGAAGTGAAAAAGATGTCCGCTATGGACTTCTGGACGAGGACATCGCCAGTCGTAAAAAGTGCGTCTCTTAACCTAAGGTCACTGTCAGAGGAGTATCAGTCTGTCTGTTTTTCCGTCTACCCATCGACCTCTCCAGCTATCAGTTATCAGAACGGGAGGCGAAATTCATTCGAGATGATTTCGGCACTGTACGGAAGCGCAGCTGAAACATCCGGTGGAAAGACAAATCATTTACAGTATCCATTTTTGTTGTGCTTCGCCAACACGCGAATTCTTTTTGCATTAGTTATAAACACAAATGGGACGAGTTATTATTGTCAAGATATACGAGAGCGTTTGGACGAAAATCGTCGGTAATTTCGGTTTTGATATAAAAAATATACATTACGAGGATTTGTTCCCGTTCCGGAAGTTATATCGGTTTCATAAATGCTAAATGCGCTTTTCAGGCGGCTGTGATTGGAAGAATATTTATGGGTAAAATTTCGTTTGTAAACGATCATATATGATATACGAGGCCGAATACCTCTTCAGTGTAAAATGGTTATGTAGGTTACGTTGCTAAATCACTGTAATTTGGTATGACATAACATAAGGCTAACAAACATCCTCCTTTTTCTTTTACCTGATTAGGTCCTCATCTTCTATGAGCACTGGCGAGCTACCAAGTACAGTCAATTAAAAACCATTTGTTATTAATCAAAGCGACTCACCTATGTTCTGGAGTAGCATAATTTGTTCAACTTCAAGTTTGAGACAGAGTTCTCATCATTCCGATCGTTTTCCAGTCTTTTAAATCATATTTCACCTGATACAATTTTGCGCTCTCTCTCTCTCTCTCTCTCTCTCTCTCTCTCTCTCTCTCTCTCTCTCTCTCTCTCTTAACACATACATGCACACGCACAAACATTTATGTGTATGTGTGTGTGTGCGTGTGTTGAACAAATGATGCTACTCGAGAACATAGGTGAGTCGTTTTGATTAATAACAACTGGTTTTTAATTGACTGTACTTGGTAGCTCGCCAGTGCTCAAAGAAGATGAGGACCTGATCAGGAAAAGAAAAGGAGGTTGTTTGTTGGCCTTATTTCTCGGCCTAATTATCATACCTGAGTTGCCCCAAGAGTCACTTCAAATCCAGGCGTCTGTTTATATGCTTAATTTTTTTAACTACAAAACATTTGTTAAGGATGATGTTTGTATTTCTCTGAACTTTTCTTTTTCTTTTGATAGGCTTTACTTTTATATGGGTGTCAATATGAGTACATTTTGTTATTAAAGAATTATGTTATTATACAGTTCGGTAGTCTCGTTGTTATCTCGAAGGAACTATGTTATCTGGTGAAAAGAGTCAGAAAATAGTCACTGCTCTATTTTCGTTCCACCGTGGTCTGAAACAAAGCAACGAATTCACGGTATCACTGTCAGCTTAGACCTGGGAACAGCGTTGGGAAAAAGGATTTTGCCCATTTTAGTCTACTGTACTTCATTCCATATGTTCACTCGCCGACGCAGGTTTTAGGTGGACGAGGCATACGCATACAGTAGTTAGTTCTCGATTGGCTGAAATCAATATTTCCAGTACCGTATGCTTACTGTGATAAAGATGCAAAATATTTCTTTAGTAATACAGCTGACTGCTTATATATACAAAGAACCGTCACACCTTATTTAAATCACAAAGGTTATGATTTATATCGATCATATAATAGTATAAGCACACGATGAGCTTGGATCAGCCTACTCAGATCAAACACAAACGAACGATGAGATAATTATTTTTTTTTTTTTATCTCATCGTCGGTAAATAAAGACACCTGGCTACGTGAGTGCAAATAAAATGAATTTTAATATTTCTTGCACGTAAATACATGAGTTGGTTAATATTCGAAATAGCATTTTGCTGTCTATGGGGCTGTCTAAGGCCTGGGGAAGGTGACTGGAACAGCTACTGCAGTATTGGCTGGAAGGCTGGAAATTTCAGCTAATACATGTCATGATGACAACGGTATTGTGACTTTCTTTTCAGAATACTTTGAATATTTATAGATTTTTTCTGGTTTATACAGATTGTTATAAGAGCTCAGTGACTGAGCACTTTCGAGACTATTTAGCCAAATGACTTGAGGAACAAAAGTTTCAAATCCACTGAGTTCCCATCATCCTTATGTTAATGAACTATAGGGCATAAAAGGCTAGCCTAGACATATATATTTATTTTTAAATGTTGGGTATTGGAACGGTACTTAGACAGAAGGCAAAAATAATGGCTACAATAAAAAGCAATTTTGACTGAAATGGAATCCATGTGTTCTTTGCATATGCAAGAGGTGATGATCTGCTCTTAATTAAATCGTCTTCATTATTCACACTCATAAAATCGTTCTTCGTTATGAGAATCATCTTGGGGTGCCTTTATGCAGATACAAGGAAACTAAATACGTAAACTTTTATTTAAACTCCAATATAAATTTTGACTAAACTTAAAATGAATTTCGTCTGAAGTTCGTTCTTTATTTCATGATTTTTGTTTTTATGTAGCTATAGATAAAAAGTTCAGACTGCTAAACATATAAAAAATGGCTAAATGAAATACTAATGTGCTATATGTGGTACAGATATTTATACAGATTTTGCAGCTGTTTCTTTGAAAAAATATTTATTTGAAGAATATGAATAGCATTATACAGTGTATCTCTGTACTTATCATATACTAAAAGTTAAAGTCCTCCTGGGCCTCTGTAGGCTCATAGGGCCGACAGCCAGTGGGGGACAGGTCCCAACGCTTATGACACGTGGCCAGTGTGTCGCTAGGCCCACTCTTTAACTTCCCAGCCCGAGGGCTGGTTACCTATTCTCTTACGTTCATGAACCTCTCGGGTTTTTTCGGACCCTAGGTTGGCGGGCTGCCGGGATTCGTGCAGTGGGGCAATCCGAGCCATCAGTGAGCGGCGGGATTTGAACCCCGGCCCTCTCTCTCGACTCATATATTCTCCATTTTTTTTTAAATATTACATTCTTGCCTTTCAAACGGACTATATTTTTGAGGGGTATATATGCCCTATCATTCCGAAGGTAATAAAATAACAACGGCTGATTCATATCACTGAATTCTCCTTCCTTTATCTGAAGTAAAAAAGTAATCGGTTTGTTTTTCCACTCCCATTAAAAATAAAGAATAAAAATGCCATAAAAAAATGGAGAAAGCTTTTATAATTACGCTAGACGTCGAGCAATAGGAAGGCCATACAATTTGCAGTTTGCCATTCAATATAATTTACATTTTTTTTTTCATCCAGTTACACTTGCCAATATTCTCTCGAGGTTTATGTACGATGTCTATGACGATATTTTTTCCTCTCATATTAGCAATGATTTTTCAGTTTATGTCAAGCTCGTCTGTTCGTTTGCATTTTAATCTCTTTTCCTCGGGATGAATCGGTATCACATTAGCCTCACTAGTTAAGAGGTCCCGGGTTCAATCCCTGGGAGGCCTGTTACCTGACGGACCCACCGCGGCTTTCTTGAACTAAGCGGAGAATAAGGTACCGGGTGGCCAGGCAGCTGAAGTGAATTGTTCGCGGGGGGGTGGGGGTGGCAGAACAGACGGGAATGATCTGCATAACATACTAAAAGTCGAAGAGCATAGGTGATGTTATTCCCATCTCCACTGAGATGAAACCATTCACCAGAGCTTCTTTTCCCCTTGCTATCTTGAAACGACCTCCCCAGTTTAGAGGGGAATTCATTGGAAATCATGAAATCTGCTTATTTTCACAGTTTAAACAATCTGTGCACGATAAAGCAGTAGTCATGAATTTCGTATCAGAAAATTCACGTAAAAAATAAGGATATGTTAATTTCATTAATTCCAGGTGCTTGGTTAAGCAGACGAAAAAGGTCATGTCTGATCCAGGAAGTCCCTTGACAATGAACCTACGCCGTTGTAAGAAAGATAAGCAACTTAATCCATGTTGTGGAGACCTCTAATCATTGCAAAGTTAATCAGGTAAGCTACGTTGATATGCTCAAGGCCAATATTATACGAAAAAGAGCCAGTGCCACGGTCATTGTCCACAACTAGCAAGAGGTCAGAGCAGCACTTTAACCACAGCGAGATTCTCAACAGTTTTATTGAAAAGAACAGCATGTTCTTCAGCAACAGAATGATATCTACTTTCTAGTCATGAAATATGTGCATAGCCACAGAAGGGGGAACTTGCACCATGAAATAAATCATAAGTTAGAAAAGGAAATCATCCAAGCGAGTGCGTGACATTGGAGTCCGCTTGTGGGTTACTTAGTAAAGTAACGAGAACAATTTGTTTTTGCAAAAACTACCATTACATAAACACGAATATTGAGTCTGATCCTTCTCCCATACTAAGGATCAGTGATCATTGATTGTGTTGACTCCATACGTTATGCAAAATCCATGACCAAATGTGGCTTTCTCAAATGTCCCTGCTGCATTTTAATGCATGACCATTCACTTCACATAAGGAAAAGAGAACTAGTTTTTACCTCAGCTCGGTCCGTAGTCAGGGTCACTTTTAATGAGTTGCCTCCAGCTGTTTCTATCTTGAATGGATCATTTCATGATAGGTTTTGGCAGATGTTTTACAAGCAGATGCCCTTCCTGACTCTAACCCTCCATTTCAATCCAACTTGGGACTGGCACTGAGTTAAGCTGGGTTGCTGAAACCCCCAACCCCAGCCAAACAGGGTAGACAATATGGATGATATCATCACCTGCAATAACACATGCCATGAATGTACAGAGCAGTTATCTACTCTCCTCTGAAGCACAGTAAAAGTTAAGGTGACCATCAATTCAGCTAAATATGGTTTCATGCATGCTATGCTAATTTATCTTGGGCATATTGTAAATAACGATTCTTTCAGGCCAGTGCACGGAAAATAGAAAGCACTGCAGATGTTGCAAGTCCCCAGTTGCACCATGCACAGCACTGCTTCATGGGTATCACAGGATACTATCGAAAGTTTAATAAAGACCATTTTCTACCATTGTACTGGTAATCAATGACTTGAATAAGAAAACAGAAAGTTGCATGGATAACCAAGTACATCAGTGCATTTGATAATGTAAAGAACGAACTCAGTATGGGACTAGTGTTCAAAGTGATTGATTTTTCTTAACTGCCGATCCAAGTGATCCTGGAGTTGGTGTTAGTTAATTGTAGTTGTAAATTATTCAAATGTTCGTTTCCTGTGCAAGAGTTTAATTTCTTGATTAACCATATACTTTTATAAGCTAAGGAATAAAGTGTAGCACATGGCTCTACGGCTGCATCTTAGTTTAGCAGGAAAGGTCAGCATTTATCACTACCACGTACTTGCGATGATGGAAAAGTGTGCACACTGACAGTACCAAGATAGCCCAGGCATGTGGTTCACACTGACAGTGCCAAGATAGCCCAGACCATGTGGTTCAGGTGATGCCAGTGACTCACGGCCAAGCGGTGGTGATTGTACTACAGTATGGCTACCGAAATCAGACAAAGGAGATGGGATAGATGCGAGTTATGACATGGGCTTCTGTTTCACATGGTTAATTTTACAATTATATATATGTTTGAATCCTTAATTTGCTAGGCCATATGGGAAAATTAATAATACATTAGGGTGATAATAAATACGTGGCATTTCCATATTGTACTTAGACTGGTAAAAGGAGAAAAATAGGTAATGGTGAGTGTATACGGCCCAGAAAGGAAGAGGAATGGGGGACAGAAAGAATTTTTGGGAGAGGTCTGTGTTCAAAAATGTGAAAGAATTGCTGTGGTGGAATATTTGAATGCCAATAAGGAGAAAATGAATGATATGGGCTAGGGTTACTGACACAGCTGGAAGGAGTAGATTAGGAGTGTATAAAGTCCACAGGACACTAGGGATGTTTTAGGTTATAGAAAGGTAGGAAGAATGAACTAAAACTGAAAGGGGTATGGAAATGAAATGAAAGGTTTTTTCAAGATGTAAAATGTAAAAGGGAAATAATCATAGTGCAACAGAACTGAAGAACATGTACAAGTATACAGTAAGACTGATCATTCAAAAGGATAGTGAGAGAGAAAAAAGGCAAGTAATTGAAATAGAGGTTGTAAGTTAAGCAACTGAGTGACAGAATAGAAGAATAGAACATGTAAAAGTATATAGGAAGATTGATAATGCAAGATGATAGTAAGAGAGAAAAAGGGCAAGTAATCAATATAGAGGTGGAAGGTTAAGCATGAATTTAATGGAGGGTAAATTGTTCTACAAGGAAATGCATGCAAAGAGGAAGGTTGATAAGTAATTGGATCTCGCAATGAAAAGATACAAACAGAGTACCACTGTTTGAAGCCAACATGGACCTGAGTCAATCAAAGAAGAACTTAATGACAAAAAATGTAGAGAGATTTACTGTAAACTTAATAACAACTGAGAATATGACATTTGAGCGCATAGGGTAGGCAATTAAGATGTTGAATGATGGACAGACGTCAGAGTTCATAGGATTACGAGTGAAATCATGAGGGATGGCGGTGGTAGTGTGATTTGGTAGTTGACCAGGAGGCTTAAGATATATCTGGATAAGGAAAATATTCTGAAGGAATTTGTGAGAGGAATAATTGTCCCACTGTAGAAAGGTACTGGGGATAAATCCTAAATGTAAGAATTATAAGGGCATAATTTTACTCAGTGTACCAGGGGAGTTCTACGGTAGACTTTTGATTGACAGAGATGATAAAAGGACTGATAAAGGCAAAATAGTGTGTAATTTGACAAGTGAGAGGGAATCTACGTTTAGGGTTTGTTGTGAAGCACTCGAGTGAGAAGTTTTGGAATAGAATGAAACTGCTGTATGTGGTGTACGTTAACCCAGAGTCAATGTAGAGGATGTTGAGAACATGTGGTAAAGAAAATAAATTGATCAGAGCAGTGAAATATTTTTTTATAATGGAAGTAAAGCATGTTAGAATATGCAAATCAGGGAGTGACTAGTTTTGTGTAAAAGTTTATTATCAATACGGATGCATAATATGAGAAGTCAGAATAAAGTCAGCAAAAATAATTGCAAAATTGTAGGATAAGAAAAGAAGTTGTGAATGTAGTGTGGAATGGCTGATGTTTACAGATGATGAAGTATTGATTAGGGTAGTGAAGAGAAATTACAGAAACAGGTAAAAGATGTTGAAAATATTTCTAAGAGGGGAACTCCAAGATCAAATTTTAATAAGAGTAAGGTTATGAGGGTAAAAGGCAGCCGGAATGATGGAGCAATAAATGCTGATATGAATTGTGGAAGAATGTAAGTAGTTGATTCAAGTAGGTATGTGGGAGGAAATATCATGAATGATGGTTGTATGGGACAAAAGATGAGTCACAGAAGTGGTTAAACAAGGAAGTTAGCAGTAAGTTAACTCTCACTTATATATATATATATATATATATATATATATATATATATATATATATATATATATATATATATATATATATATATACATATATATATATACAAATTTATACACACACACACATTTATATATATATATATATATATATATATATATATATATATATATATATATATATATATATATATATATATATATATATATATATATATATATATATATATATATATATATATATATATATATATATATATATATATATATATATATATATATATATATATATATATATATATATATATATATATATATATATCTTTATATATATATATATATATATATATATATATATATATATATATATATATATATATATATATATATATATATGATATATATATTATATATATATAATATATATATATATTATATATATATATATATATGATATATATATATGTATATATATCATGATATATACAATATATATATATATATAGAATATATATATATATATATATATATAGATATACGCGAATATATATTTATATAAGTGATATAATATATATATATATATATATGTATATATATATGTATATATATATATATATATATATATATATATATATATATATATATATATATATATATATATATATATATATATATATATATATATATATATATATATATATATATATATATATATATATATATATTATATATATATCATATATTTATATACAATATATAATATATAACAAACCTGCCGTTGGCAGAAATACAGCTTACAAAGGACATCAGAAGGAGACGTGTTGCTGCATTACATCCATTTATTTTGGCAACGTTTCGAGGCCAAGCCTCTTCATCAGGCTGAAGCATACAAACTTTATATAATATAAAATTGACTCGCCTAATTATAAAAGATCATTTATTTAAAAAGAAGCTTAAAAACTTAAAGTGAAATGCTAAATACCTTTCAAGGAATAGGATGAAATGGAATGAAATGCTGCAAGAAGTCTCTCTGTGATGGTTTTTCTATATATATATATATATATATATATATATATATATATATATATATATATATATATATATATATATATATATATATATATATATATATATATGTGTGTGTGTGTGTGTGTGTGTGTGTGTGTGTATGTATGTATGTATGCATTATACACGATGGACCATATCTATTTTCTTCTGAAATATTAAGAATGAAATTCATTGCAGACATAAACGTCAAACCTTAAAACATATTCCTTCCCTTACTGAATATTCTCTCCGCAGTTGTCAGTCGCCATAATAGAGTTCAACCTGACTAAAATGCAATCAGCTGATGGGCTCAGAAATAGCTTCTGATTTGTGTTCCTATAAATTTGATAAAGAATATTTCGGATTCCTTCCTCTGTCTTGTTCGTTAATGTGACCACTTTAATGGAAGGCTTCTGGATGTCAGAATGATTCCGCCAGTCAAGGAGCAGACGGTCCAAAATTCCCTCAGGATTATTGAAAGTTTCTAAACAAACACCAACTTCTGTAGAAGACAATAATTCTTCTCCTTTTTACGAATCATCGTATTGCGTGAAGATCTCCAAGAGACTAACCTTGTCGATTTATACCTCGGACTCCAGATTTAGTAATACCTAAATAGATTAGAAGTAGCGGTGGCTATAGTTTTAGTGGGATTGGTTGGCGTTTTAGGGGAAGATTGAATTATACATGCAAGAAAGTAACCCTTCCGATTAATGAAATTCGTGATTTTCACCGTGGTATTTCTCAGAACTTCTTATACTAAAAGCAACCCTTCAACGTGAACTAATTCTCTCTCTTTCGCTCTCATGCACACACACACAGTTACAGCCGGACGCAATATTTGCATAGATCATGGACTGAATTATTACTTTGACACGTACTACGCACGTGGATTGATTTATAGTTCATAAACCAGGTGTTTCAATTCTTGTTTAAAAATTCTTAACTGAAAAAAATAACTACAGTTAAGTGGATATTACATATTATTATACAAATGTGCCTGCTTGAGTACAAATAGAAAAGCATGCACTCACAAACACACAAAATAAAAAAAAAAATTACTATGTCGTTTGCTAAAAAATTTGCCAAGCAATAATTAGATTTTGCGTTAACCCGTTGTCCAAGTTATTGCTTTCAGTCAGGACGGCAATCGAGTGAAGTACGCTTGTATCTCTGTGTATTTACACTTATGAAGCGTAACCAAAATGCTGGTTTACCGAATGCTAGAAAATAGGTAAACTATCAGTCGCATTTCATATACAGTGAGGGTGAGAGAGAAAGGAGGTTGCCAGCTCATAACTTTTGCTGGATAGCAGGTGATGCTAGTTCCCACTTGCAGCGGGATTAACTGAAAGACAATAGCTCGGGATTGACCCATAGACTTTACGATTGCGGCCCTAAAGCGCTGCCATTGATATATATATATATATATATATATATATATATATATATATATATATATATATATATATATATATATATATATATATATATATATATATATATATATATATATATATATATATATATATATATATATATATATATATATATATATATATATATATATATATATATATATTATATATATATATATATATATATATGTTGTCCAGTCCTGAAACATCAGTATTAGAAATCATATAAAACTGTGCAAAAGTAAAATAAACTATAATGATTTTAAGAATATACTAACCAGCCAGCACGAACACCACCTCCCTATTCTTAAATCGTTAGCAATCAAGAAGCCAGCTCCCTCTCAATTATTCCTCGTCCATCCCCCTGTATATAGCCTAAACCACACCCTACCCTACCTTATGTTTACTGTTTTTTTCATACAGCAACTGAACTTTGAGGAATAAGGTCTGTCAGTTGAAACATTCTAGCTATTTCTCTTTTTTTTTAAATTTTATTTTAGGTTTACCCTTTGTATTGATGGTTTACTTTATCATAATTTATTTGTACATACATACTAACATTTCCTGCTGTATTTGTATATTTTACTTTGTATATTTTTAGCCTTGAGGATGAGACAAGGATCTCGAAACGTAGGCCGTGATGAATAAAAGCAAACCATATAATATGTGTGTGTGTGTGGGGGTGGGGGGGGGGATATTTGTAACCTATGAACACTTGCTGCATTCAGCAATTTTGCTGATGTCTTAAGTGTTTATTCAGCGCCTAGCTTACAGTGACTTTTGAGATCCAGCTGTGTCAGTCTTTCTGAAGGCGGTTGGAAACCATGGAGAGTCCGTCTGTATGAGAACATAAGCAAATTCAGCAATTGATCGATCGGTGACCTAAACATGGTTCGGAGGGCACTTGGATACAGCATCGCACGTCAGTGATGGAAATTTCCATCAATAAGGTATGGAATATTTTGGTCTAGTTAAAATCAGAGTCTGGGGTTTGAAACGGAAATGTACGTTCATGCTTGTGTTACGAAAACGCTTGGTGCAAATAGCTTGTGATAGACTGCTCACTCTTGTGTGATGGCCCAGTCAAAAAGAACACGTTGGACACGCTAGGAATCGAGATTCCCATTCCCTTAAAAATAAGTAGAGACTTAGAAAATTGCTAAGCTTCACGGAACCGATTATTTAGAGACTGTTCTTTTTGTCATTATTTGCCATGTATCTCATGTGTTTTGGTGTGTTTATAAGCTGGATTTTAATAGAGATGGTTCCGTTCTTTGACAGGAATGTTTCGATGGACCCATGATTAATGGGGGAAGATATGCTCCTGTATGAAAGAGCATTTAAAATGGCCGAAGTGGGAAGTGGTCGGTTAAAATGGAACCAGTGACAGAAAGGACTTTGAGTGTGTAACAGACTTCAGTGGAATGGGGGTTGGTTTAGAGACTTGGTAGGGGACAGAAAATAACTTCCACGTATCATATCTGGTAGGCAATTATTTACTTTGCTTCGGCGTAATGCTTAATGGGTTTAATATCCGTCTTCCATAATTTCATTTTACATGATTCGTTGTTAAACTTGCTTAATAAATTTTAGTTTTGTATTTTTACACACCTTAGACAGAACAGGTAAGAGAGAGAGAGAGAGAGAGAGAGAGAGAGAGAGAGAGAGAGAGAGAAACGAACTTCTCGGCTGCCAGCTACAGAAGACCAACAGAAGACAGGTAAGGCCAAAGGCCCTTTGTCAAGGTTGGACAATATATCCCTTAATATATATAATATATATATATATATATATATATATATATATATATATATATATATATATATATATATATATATATATATATATATATATATATGTGTGTGTATGTGTGTGTGTGTAAAATGTATGTGTGTGTCAATAAAGGCTCAAGGTGACCTTTGAAAAGTTGGGTCAGCTATTCGCAGGGTCCATTTTCACTATACGCAGCAGATTGAAACTGCTGAAACATTCGCATACCACAAGGGTCGAAGAAACCACCTTGGTGACAAGACACGGGCTGGCAAATGCGTTTTCAGCAAAGAACGTTCTAGAAGCTGAACCAGTTACAAAATCCGGTTTTGAAGGATGCTTCTTAATAATGTATGGTGTGTACGTTACTTCGTGACGCCTTGAAATACAGAGGCGCGTCTTGCCGATCTTTGACCTCGAATGATGTCATACAAAAGTACGTTCGTTCGTGCGTTACATAATGAATATAATGGGAGGAACCGTTGTTCGAATTGGACTTGTGAGATCCGATTCTTGTGTGTCTGAAGATGTGAGTGATTTTTCACATGGAGACTGTCCCAGAGGACTTGTGGAGTGAGTAAGAGTTCATATACGTTTTTAGACTTTGTTTTTCAGAACTGTGAACACACGGTATCTCCTGTGACAGTGGAAGATGTATTTCTGCAATTTTTTACATTTTATGATTTT
>NW_027100721.1:1327722-1340222 GCF_040412425.1 Macrobrachium rosenbergii | reverse complement strand
CAACGCACGAATTCCTTACTCGCCCCATCCTAGCGATCTCAGAGTGCTAGAGTTACAATTTTAAAGCTGGACACAGCGAACATGGCGTTCATTAAAATGATTACATTAAAATTACGATAAACACTTACAACAAAATTATTAAAAAGTGCACTAAATGGCAAGGAAGAGGCTACCCAAAAGATAGCTAAAAACAAACCACTGGTATCTACTAGTAGTGTTACAAAATAAAAAAAAATAAACATACAAACAGCTTAACAAGATCATCACGCAATAAACAATTGAGTGGAAGATGTTTAGGAGTTTAAAGGTGGAACTTCTAATTTGAGAATTAGGGATTCTAGTATTGTTAGGTAATTTTCTTCCTGTACCTGTCCTGCTATCGAAAAGTTTGTATTTTCTATAAAAGTTTTACATATTTCTGTCTGACTCCTGATACGAGACAGCTCAGGGCTAGACAATCTGCCCTCAGTTCTGAAGTTGACTCCTCTACGACCATCAATGCACTCGCAACACCTTTTTCCTACATGACACATCGGTCCCCTGACTGCAACTGGGTGACTTATAATCACATACACGTTAGGTGTAAATAAAGGACTGAGTTTGTCTTTAAATTTGAAGAGAAAGCCATTTTTTGTGGATTTTTCGGAATGAGATTGAGTTTAAGGGCCGGTAGTTCCTTTTTAATAATATTTATAAATTTCTTTCTGAAAGAATCATCTTGTATATAGTGGAATGTAGCGTATATATTTATTTTAAAGAATAGTGTGATGTAGAGTAGGTGGCGTCATCTTTTTGTTAAACATATTCAACCATTTAAACTAGTTTTGAAGGAAAACAGCTGTTCCTGAAATAATTATTAACGGTAGTAATATCCTCATGGAAAGTCAGCCAATTAGATGAAAGAGTAAAAGTCTTGCGGAGAAGAGTAGAAACAGCATGTAATTTAAAATTAAAATAACAAGACCTATAAATATTCATACCTAGACCCATCAGCATACCTTTACGATTATGCCAAGTACGTCCGGAATGAAAGTTTGCCATTAGATCCTTTTTCTAGCGAAAATTAAGTGTCTGCATCAAAATCTCGCTTGCATAAAACAAACGTGTCATCCACGCAACGTTTCTAAAATAAATGGTGAAAGGACAGGGGACAGACGTCCGTTATGCACTCTTCCAGGGATATTATTATTATATAAGTGTTGGCTAACGTATGTCCTAAAGACTTTCCACTGCCATGCCTTCCACCTCTTTATATACAGCACCATTAAAAAGAAGCCGTGTCCAGCACGGCTAACTCTAAAATTGCTTAAAAAAAACTTTGGTAGAATTGTGAAATAAGACATCGTCATCAGGAAAAAGTTTGTTTAAAATAATCTGAATTATATCGCCCATAAATAAGTTGGAGTCCAGTTTGAGAATTCCTGCTTGAAGTCGTTAGATCACAATGAGGGGTAAGGGACTTTAGTTAATGATTCCAAAATACGTACCAGGAATTTAGCAAGCTTATAATTAGCTGTTTCAATAGAGGAGATGATAGGACACAATGGAACGTTGGTCTTGTGCACCTCAGGCAACCCATATACAATACCGTATGAAGAACCTGTAACAAATAAATTTTGTACGTAATTTCGCCAATGATATTTTGCTTCAACGTTCCGAAGAATCGGTTACTTTTGTGCTCTGATTTAATGACATTATACAGGTCAGAAAAGCAGAGTTTTTCAAATTTTGATGCATCGTCAAGAATGTTTTCCAACTTATTAGAAATTCCTGTTTACTGAGAATAACCCTACCCTTACCTCTGTCCAGCTGAGCAATAATGATCTCCTTATCGATGGCCAACGATTGGGAAGGCCTGATTTCCTCTTTAAATGAACCAAATGAATGAAGTTTTCTTTATTTGTCCAAGAAATACTCTACTTCTTAATATTCGTGTTAAGACCATGGGAATTTGGGTATTATTCATATATATCTTATATATAAAACTGAATGTTTCTATATTTGTATGTGGGTTTTATGTGGGTTTGCATGTGCGTCCATATTTTTGTGCACTATAGAAATCCCCACTGCTAGACCGATCTAGATAAGATTTAGCATGTAGCCATCATTGGACCCAACTTAGATAATACGGTATGTTTCAAACCCCTACCCCCTTCCCCTTTCCCTTCCCCATCCCCCTTCCCCTCTTCCCTTTGTAACTTACATGGTAACTTCTTGACCAATTTAGACAAAATTTGGCACATGGTCATCATTTGACCAAACTTAGATAATGGAGTAGATTTCAAACCTGTGCCCCCTTCCCCTTCCCCTTCCCCATCCACTTCCCTTTCCCCATCCACTTCCCCCTTCCATTTGTAACTTATGTGGTAAACACTTGACCAATCTACACAAAATTTGGAATGTGGCCACCATTTGCCCCAACTTAGATAATAGGGTAGGTTTCAAACCCTTCCCTTCCCCAACCCCATCCCCTTTCCCATCTTCCTTCCCCTTTGTAACTTATGTGGTAACTGTTTGACCGATCTAGACAAAATTTGGTACATGGCCATCATTTGACCCAACTTACATAATGGGATAGGTTTCAAATGCATAGCCCCTTCCCCTTACCCCATCTCCCTTCCCTCTTCCCTTTGTAACTTATGTGGTAACCGCTTGACCAATCTCGACAAAATTTGGTGAGACAACATTTGCCATGTGGCCGTCATTTCACCTTAGGTAACTTAGGTAATAGGGTATGTTTCAAACCCATACCCAAAATTTCCCCTTAAATTTGTAACTTCATGTGGTAATCGGTTTCTAAAGTCCTTCCCATCCCCATTCCAGACAAAATTGGTGGTAAATAAACTCTACAGGTTTTCATTTGACCTAACCATAGAAATAATATGTATATAACTCATCACAGTAATATAGCTAAAGGTGAAAAGATAATACCTAGATAAAGGGTGGGTTTCAAGTAATATTTTGATAAAAAGACAGGCCGCCCTTTCTCCATAAAGGGATTTCCCCACAGTAATTCCTTTGATAACTCAGTGGTAAATAAACTCTACAGGTTTATAATACCTCACATTTCATGTACTCGAGACCATAAATCTGGATATTATTGTCACCACAATAAATGCTTCTCAGTCACCACAGTCATACTGGATGAATAAAGGGACAGACATCACAGTAGTACCTGGATAAAAGGGACAGACAGACAGTAATACCTGGATAATGGACAGTCAAGTAATACCTGAATAAAGGGACAGTCACCACAGTAATACCTGGATAAAGGGACAGTCACCACAGTAATACCTGGATATACCTGGATAAAAGGACAGTCACCACAATGATACCTGGATAAAAGGGACAGTCACCACAATGATACCTGGATAAAAGGGACAGTCACCACAATGATACCTGGATAAAAGGGACAGTCACCACAATGATACCTGGATAAAAGGGACAAACAGCACAGTAATACTTGGATAAAAGGTACAGCCGCCACAGTAATGCCTGGATAAAAGGGACAGTCATCACAGTAATGCCTGGATAAAAGGGACAGTCATCACAGTAATGTCTGGATACAAGGGACAGACAGCATGGTACTACCCAGTTAAAGGGGACAGACAGCACAGTAATGGCTGGATCACAAAATACCTGGACAGTCATCACAGTAATGCCTGGATAGAAAGGACAGTCGCCACAGTAGCACCTGGATAGAAAGGACAGTCACCACAGTTATACCAGGATAAAAAGGATAGTCATCACTGTAATTTCTGGATAAATCAACATTCATCACAGTAATACCTGAATAAAAGGGACAGACAACAGAGTAATGCATGGATTAAGGGGACAGTCACCAAAGTAATTTATGGATAAATGGGACAGATAGTACAGGAACATATAGATAAAAAGAGAAAGTCACCATAGAAATGTCTCTGTTTTCCTACATCTGTTCAAAGGTTGAATGCTTGCATGCGGACCCCTCCCCCTTTTCCTCCTCCCTTCCCTACCCCTTCCACCTCCCCTTTCCTCTAAAAGGGTCCCCTCCCCTCCCCTTTCCCTATTCCCTCCCCTGCAAGTAGACTGTCATTCAGAGTTTCTCCAGGCAGCATCTGGTTGTTCAGCTAATATATACAGTATATATATATATATATATATATATATATATATATATATATATATATATATATATATATATATATATATATATATATATATATATAGTCACTATATATATATATATATAATACTCTGGATAAAAGTCAGTGAACTGGGATTCATGAGATGCAGAAGAAAAAAACAAACCGTGAGAGTGGGTAAGGGGAAATGGAATGAGACACAAAAATGAGGAATAGAAAAAAGTCAGGAAAAAAAAAAGTTGTCAGGTCAGGTAAGAGAGAAGAAAAGGAATATATTTGAAATGACATCTAAGATATAAACGAAACAAACATAGTCCGGATGCATCTGGGAAATTATTCAGTGTTTACATCACTCGAAACTTTTACCCAAATTCAAGAACTTCTTCCAATTTAGTTTACAACTATTTCACGGAATCATATTTGCTGCGTTGTTTCTCAGCGCCCAGATATTAAAATTTTGCCCCCTTTAACGGGAACATGTGTACCTTGCAATGTAGTTACCTATGTACATTTGTGTTTAATGCCTTTTATACTTTAACTTCCAGTCTAAATAAAGGAAAAATAATTGAAATCAGAACTTTTTTTAAGTTTTGAATTGTGTGATGGCTTTTCATCTCTTCGATAATCATATGTGTGCTTACATATATTGCTGGTTGACGCTGTATGAGTTTTATTATAAGTATATTATTTACAAAGTATATTATTTACCTATATCTTGATATAGGTAAGGTTTTCACTCCAGAATTTTCAGCTGAAATTAAATAAACCTTCAGAGATTAAAATTGTTAAAAAGTGAAAAAAAGATAATCCTTAATTGATCAGGGAAGCTCTTAAAAGGAAAGTAATTATTGGAATCTGAGGAAAAACATAGAGAAAGTACCCAGATTCTCTTTACTTTCAGAAGACAGAAGAGAGAGAGAGAGAGAGAGAGAGAGAGAGAGAGAGAGAGAGAGAGAGAGAGAGACATTTAGACTCCAAAACTCTTCAGAGTGTTTTTACAGATGTACTTGGATTGGAAACGTAGTTATAAAAGTTCTGTGAAAGGTTTGTCTACGAAAAAAATTCTATTACCCGTTATTCAATTCATGTGAAGGTATCAAATGTATTTTATCTTATTTCATTTTCCAACTTCTGTTAGAATTTAACAAACGAAACAAGGTTTGACAGAGAACATTCCCTTGTCTTACTGGCTTTAATGAAAAATAATTGTATCAAATGTAAATGTAATTATATCTAATCTTCTACTACAAAGGAAACAATATTTCCAGCAGCCTTTACTATACTTCTGGAGTTTTGCAACTTACGACAATGCAGTCAAAAGAATTAGATTGTCAAGATTCCATAAAACTGAAAACATATTTCAACATTTGGAAATGGACAGTTTTTTTTGTCTCAGTAAATGAATATTATGGTAATGCTCTTCATAAAAGAGAAAATATTCGTTTTTACAGTTTTCCATCTCTCTCTCTCTCTCTCTCTCTCTCTCTCTCTCTCTCTCTCTCTCTCTCTCTCTCTCTCTCAGCTAAGTCTCGCTAAATTTAAGCTTATTTGTTGTTAAACTATTCATTCTAAGTATCTTGGGCTTGGTGATTCTTGCAGTCCAACAAATAAATACTCAAGTTACATTTTTGACGTGTAGTCACAAAACGTCTGAGTGTGGTTCACAAAATCTCATTAAAAAAATTAATATTATTTTAATATTCCTCTTTTCTAAGAGACAAAGGGCGAGGGGAATTACTGAAAACTATTGGCGCTCTGGGTTTATAGAGTCAAAAACAAGTTATTTACATGGATTGTAATTATGGGAAATAAAGTACTTATAACTAGCTTTGTTATCGGAGTATGTTACAAAAATAAAAGCTCACGAATGATTTTGCTTTCTCCCGATATACTTACTATTTTCATAAAAATTTCCATGCTAAAGACTCACTTGTGTTTTGTTTTTCATATTAACCTGATATGTGAATATGATCCCTAAAGAATACACTATAAAGATGTCTCATACTCCAGGGCAAACGATAACCGGGAAGGGAAGGGTAATTTCACCCAGCACCTAGCCTCTGAAACATCTGAAACTTTCATTTACGAGACGACCACATTTTCCTTCCATTTTACCACACCCAGGAGCCCTTCTGTCCCTCCCAATCGTTGTGCCATTTCTAGTTTCAAAAATGGCTGACCCACTTTCAGTTTTCAAGGTCGCTGGGGGAAAATATCAGTTTCCCATGTTGAGTTTACAGCCAGCCAGGGAAGTGAGAGTCCTGGACGTATAGGCTGTGCCCTGGGCAAGCAATTCTAAACACTAAATGAGAATATGCAAAAGGAGTAATACAGTGCACTTGGCTCTTCATTATGTAGGAATGCCTTAATCAGGCTGGTACTCTGGAGTAATTTTGCCTCGTTCCTAGTTTTATTTCAAACGTTCTTTTCAGATAATTAAGTAAACGGGAAATAAATAAAATATAAAAGAAATTCCAGAAATGGATGGATGTTCCTCTAGACTCAAGAAAATGCAATTGCTACATCCAATATTTCGAGGTGAGATGAAGAGCAATGGCTGTCCCCTTTTTATTTTTATTGGCAGATAACTTTTGGGTTCCCCTTTGCCTTGTTTGGTCATGGTGATTTTCCCCCCACAACGTGAACAATTTCAGGAATAACATTCTACCATATTTTATTTCGAATAAAGAATTCTTCTCTCTCATAAAGCAACCCATCCAGTTTTGTGGTTAGACAATCTTTCCCATTCTAGAATGCAAACTTTTATCCTGGCTTGTATATAAAACATTTGCACAGTTTGCACTCAAGAAAAAATATCAGATGTGTGCTAGAGCGTCTATCAGGTACAATCAGAAGAGAATGGTACAACCACAATCTTCGACGGAGCAACGTGCAAGGAAGGTTTCTGAATTTTTAACGATGAACATCAATAGCCATCGAGACTTCATAGCGCACTAATAAATGAAATAAAATCAATTCATTCATTTCCTATATTCTGAAAAACAAAAAATGTAAGTATACCATAACAATGATATTCACTAATATTTTCTAAGGAAGACTGGTTCGTTATTTTATTATCATTATACGTCAAAAAAATCGTCATAAAATTCTAATACAATTTACTATAAGGGCACCATAATAAAAAGAAATAGAGCTATCCGTAGAAATCGGCTGAAACGTTTTCCACATATTTGAGGAGGGCAATACACATAAGCCATTAAAGAGAACAATTATTGTGGGTTTCCATATACCCACTTAGATATAGAACACTTCGGATGAAATCAAGTTTCCAGTACTTCAAGGTCACATTACTGTGGTTATATATATATATATATATATATATATATATATATATATATATATATATATATATATATATATATATATATATATACACACACACACACATATATATATATATATATATATATATATATATATATATATATATATATATATATATATATATATATATATATATATATATATATATATATATATATAGAGAGATATAGAGAGAGAGAGAGAGAGAGAGAGAGAGAGATTTAAATATATGCAACAGTTGTCTGAACAGTATTTGTATAAAAAAAGTTATTTCGATATTTAATCCAGACCAGCTGGAGGTTAAAATAAAAACCCAGTGAAAGACGGCAACCAATGAGTTTAATTTAAAGTTAAAATGGCAGTGACTATGAAAATTCAAACCTTGACCGGTAAAGGTCTTTTTCTAAACACTGACGAGTTAAAACGGTCTTTTTCTCGAGTGACTAAAACGTCGAGAAAGGGTAACTTATCTTTTTCGTGGATGTGCAGTGTTAGCATACTTGAGAAACATATCATCCCTATCTCTGTCTCTTAAAAGTAAGGAAGTATCTCTGACATATCTCCAGCAAAAGAGGGAAAGCGCGGCCAGAGAGCAGCTGTCCAGAAATTGCTCCTCTAGCGAACACATTTACATATTGGCAAAGGTCGGGCCGAATGGGGACCCCATGCCATTCCGTCAACTTGACAATATGAAACACCATTCAAAATAAAGGCGGTGTCCCGCACTGCCAGTTGTAAAAGTTTCTTAAAATAATCACGGTTAAAACCCTTAAACTCAGTTTCAGTTTCAGTAAAATATTTTTTTTTAAATGATCCCTATTGTCTCTTCCACGGACATTTGTGTATAAAGATTCAACATCCAGACTAACCATGTACAAATCAGTCTTGTATTAAAATTCTGTTCCTATTTTTTTTTTTTACTTTCTTTTTTTTTTTTTTTAAGTGTGTAGGACAGGCTGATGAGCAAACAAAAGTTGCTTGGTGGAGTATCAGGAAAGCGCCTTCTTCTTTATCTAATCTTTTTCTTCTCAGCTTTTTATAGTTTCTAAATCTATCCTGGCTGCCCTCCCGCAATTGTTGTGGCAAACCTGGTAGGTTTTGTTTATCTTTTTTTTTTTTTTACCTTACAAGGTGTCCCGGCTCTACCTTGTCAATCAGTTGTTCTTCCGGCACTATTTTATTAATATATGGTCAGCTTTATTCTTCCTTTTAATGCAATAATTGTAGATAACGTTAATACTATTGCTGATTTTATTGTTTATTAGTTTACTACTATGTTGTTATAAGTCTATTTATTAGACTTGCTTCTGATTTTATGTTGTTAACTGAAATTCTTTTGGAGACACTGAGCTTAGCTCTGGGTCTGTCACTCTTTACCGTAGGACAAACTGCTGAATATTTTACTCAAATATTCGAGGCTTAAGGTCAAATCTTGACCTCAAGAGTTGTGCTCTTATCTGATATACTTGTAAGTAGTAACATCCCACATGCACAAAGTATGGTTGTATACACTGGGTCTGGACGACCTACTTATCATCATAAAAACATGGAATGTAGTTGCCATGTTCTTTAATTTAAGATTTTCAGTAAGTTCTACACTGTTTATGTATTTGGCTTTTACCACAATCCAAATATGACTGCCTCTTGGAGAGGATTAGTATGGCTCAGTCACAGGGTGCAAAAGTTTCATTTGTTTTGTGGAGACTGTAATGCAAAGCACAGTGAGTGGCTTAATTCAAATTCCACAGATCAACATGGCGTATCTGCTTTTGAGTTCTGTGTATCTTACAATTTTGTAAAATTAATTGAGGGACCCACACATATTTCTGGGATAGACTAGAACTCATATTCACAGATCTTCCAGCTATCGTCAGGTCCAAGGTCTGCTAGTATCCAGGCACGTCCAACTATTGTGCCATTGAGATGAACGTATATGTCAATCAGTATATTCCTAATGCCGCCACTGAAATCTAGAGCCAATTGGGTTACATTATTGAAGCTTGTCAGGCACTTAATATTTTCAGTGCTATATCAGATCCAGATCCCAAGAAGAAGTTAAATGAAATGCTGATGGCTATATTAGTAAGGTATGTTCCTAGAAATGTCATCAGGATAAGGACAAATGACAAGCCGTGGTTTGATGATACATGTCAACAAGCTTACTATGACAAACAGACCAAATTCAACACATGGAGATGAAATCATTCACATGAAAATTATATCATTTTTGTTGAGTCTTGCTGAGCTGTTAATAGAATTTACCATACATCTGAGAGAAATAACAACGACTCCTTCAAGAAGGAATTACTAAGCCTCATCTGTGGTGGACTAAATTGGCATCTTCTATCTTTGGGTCAGTCTCATCTTCTATTCCACCGCTACTACTAACAGATGATGGTAGATTGGTTACTGACCCTAAGGAAAGGGCAAAACTGCTTCATCGAGCTTTTGAAGCTAAGCAATCAACTGAGGATGTCCCTCTTCCTTGTACTTACTATCCTGAACCTATTCTTGCAAAATTTGTATTTCACTCTGGGGACATTAAGAAAATTCTTGATAATGTTGATAGCTGGGATGGAGAAGATCCTATTGGTTTCCTCCCTTTGTTTTTAAAAAGGTTTCTAGTGTGTTGTCTCCCAAGATTAGTAGATTTTATAGATTTATATGTCGACCCAGTTATCTTTAGGGATGAGTAATACAGTGCCTGTTACAAAGAGTGGCATTTCTGCAGCCTGCAGTAACTACAGACAAATTTCTATTCTCCTTATGTTCCCCAAAGTTGCAGAAAAACTTATTTTTGAGCTACTTTACAGGTATGTGGAATCCAAAGAGTCGTTAGCTGATAGTCAATATGCACATAAGAAGCAGTTACGTACCTGAGATGCTCTTTTAAATTTGACAACCTTGATATGGGGTTTGAGCTTAGAGTAATGCAAACAGATTTTAGAGCTGCACTTGATTTAGTAAATCATAAGGAACTTATATATAAACTTCAGAATCTTAGAGTGGGTAAATTCGTTTGAGGGTTACTTTAAGATTTCATAACAGGTAAGCAACAGCGACTTGCTGGTGATGGGATCTTTAGCGAACCAAGACCTGTTGTGTCTGGAGTTCCACAGGGCAGTGTTATTTTTAGTGTATACAAGTGATATGGATGTTGGCCTGGAAAACAAGATTATTTAGTATGCTAATGATGCAACACTTGTGGGTGTAGCAAAGCCTCCAATCATGAGAAATGAAGCTGCCTTTAGTCTCCGTCGTGACTTGCAGCAGATTAATGAATGGTGTAGTCGGTGGGGTATGAGGCTGAACTCCAGTAAAACGAAAACACTATTAATTAGTAGATCTCGTACTGATTTTCCACCCCATCCTCCCCTTCAGGTGAATGGGACTCTCTCAATGAGTCTGAAGCTTTAACTATACTTGGTGTAACTTTTGTCTCACATTTTGCTTTTGAGGAACATCTAATGAAATTGTCAGCCAATGTAGCGCGGAAGAGTATTGTACATAAGACCTCATAAATTTATAACTGATAAAATCAGTGCAACCTGTTTTAGGTCATTGCCTCTTCCTTTACTAGAATACTGTTCTCCAGTGTACATCTCTGCCGCTGCCAGAGATTCGTGTCTTTTGGATAGAGTGGTTCGTGGTGGTACATGTCTGTTTCTTTTTATTAATAGTTATAACTTGGACCATCTACCTATGGTCTTTTGTTTGTCAAGTTTTCATAAGTTATATTTTAATTTAAATCTGTTGCTAGCTTAATTGATCCCTGATCCGCTTTTCCAGCCGAGAGCGACCAAATTTGCTGAACAGCAGCACCAGTATGTAGTGAATGTAGCTCGATGTCGGACTTGTCAGTTCCAGAGGTCCTTTATTCTTCACACCGTTGGACTTTGGAACGGAATCCCGTAGGATGTTGTGTAATAGGACTTCAGTAGTTCAAAAGAAGATGTAATGCTTCACCACCATAAAGCAATTTCCCTGGTATTTTATAATTTAATTACATTTTGATCTCTCTATCTATCTGTTTGTTAATTTATTTTTCTTTTCTAATAACTGATCTCTCTTTTCTGTATTTCTGTTTCGCTCTGTTACTTCTTTCAATTGAATACTATATTCTTTGGGAGATTGTATTTCAAGTCAATGGCCCCTGTCGGCTTGTTCCATATGAATAGGGTTTATCTTCTGAGCAATAATAATAATAATAATAATAATAATAATAATAATAATAATAATAATAATAATAATAATAATAATAATAATAATAATAATAATAATATATGAAGCAAATTTGTCCATTATGATTTATCAGATGAATTGAAGAATTTACGAGATTACACCCTCAGACCAAATATCAGATGGCAATAAACGCACCAGTATTTTGAAAACACCAATATTTCTAAAGCCTTACAGTTTGCTTGTTAGACACACGGGGAAGGCACTTGTTTACACAGAAGCCGATTTCTTCTGATATATCGAACTAAAGATTTTCCAAAAATAAATCGCCTCCTTTGTGAGCCAACTGTGGCATTTTTGCTGCCTGAAAACTTCTTGCTGCCAAAATGTTATGTGAGCTTTCTTTATACTCTGCAGTACAATGAAGATATTTTCATCAACTGCGTTAGATTTCACTTTTGCAGGGTTACTAACTGGGATGCTTTATCTCTTAAGTGTAGATCAGACTTTACCGCTGATTTCCGCAGAACTGTGTCATTATCACTACGGCAACTATATAAACACAAGAAATTGTTGATTCCACTTCTGTCTCGAAGTGAAGGGTTTTCAATCCCAGAATGGCCTTATGGCTTCAATGAAGGAGCTTCTTCCGCATTACCAGTTTCAATGTCATCAACCCTTCGAGCGTAGCCGATGGTTCCCCACGGAAAATTTCAGCCTGTTACATCGAATATCATTATTTAAAAACTTATGATTTATGTTCCTAAGTTACCCTTTCTTCAACTGCAATTCTCTGCTCAGTTGAGTATCCTTTAAATCTTTAGTTTATATCCTTAAAGAAAAGATTTACCATTTAAATTGTTAATGAGTAGA
>NW_027100721.1:1320222-1325222 GCF_040412425.1 Macrobrachium rosenbergii | reverse complement strand
CCCCACAATATACAAAAGAATCAACTACATGATCATTGTCAATTTCGAACAAAATATATAATTTGATTCTGTATTTTTCTTATTCTTTAGGGCTGTACATTTTTACTATCCTTTTCCTTTTGAGTAGAAGCATCCCTTCATCCAAAAATAGATGCTGTTCCGTGATGTAAAGATTCAGCTAAAGCTTCGACTGACTGCTCTGAAATCAGTCTTTTCCAGCACAGTGAGTCTATTGTGAACTTATAAATATTGCGAAAATTGTCTGGAACGATTCCCAGACCGATAGATTTTTTTTTTTTTTTTTTTTTTTTTTAGCGGTTTTAGTACCCCATGAAAATCAAAGTGGCCATATCAACCATGCTGTATCCTGTTCATTTTCATGTCGTACATTGAAAAAGAACACCTCTAACAGCAAAAACGATATTTTATTATAAAAAATTAATAAATCGTGAAGGCATTACCAGTACCCAAGTGCTCACCTTCCCCAACCTTAAGCACGCATGGTTAAAAAATCGCTTGGCCTCACATAGCCTGGGAAACAAAGGAAACAGAAGCATCATCTTCATTATCGCTCTCCTCACAGGTCTTCAGCGCCACAAATTCATCATCACTTGAAGAGCAATTTAGCACCCTCGGGTACTTAATAGGGATCAATGAACAACTTTTCAAGTCCCTTAATAACAAGAAATAGAAGCGATTCGGAACTCTCTCACTGGTATGTGGCAGCCTATAGGCACCTCGGCATTAAGGAACTATAAGCAAGAGCAAATAAATTTAAGATATCAAGGTATACTAAAGATATTATGTAAGTGAAACATAGTAAGTTGCTTATGAGACTTCTGAAGAGCCTTAGACTTTCTTTCTTGCATGGTCAAGGACCTAGTCTTGAATCCCATACCACACGTTACCTTCAATTCTTGTACAAAGCACCTCATGACATCTTGTTACAGTTTCCCTTTTAGTAACTGCATTAATAATATGCATCAACAAATCATTAGAATCCTTGAGGCCGAGTTACAAAGGACAGATCAACGCATCATTAAAAACTCTATGGTTAAGAAGTTCCTGGGGTAGGTTAATGGGGCAACTGGCCACGGCCTAGCTTGCCGCCGCGGTAACATCTGTGAGAAGAGAGAAAAAATAAAAAATTCTCTCTCTCTCTCTCTCTCTCTCTCTCTCTCTCTCTCTCTCTCTCTCTCTCTCTCTCTCTCTCTATTTGTTTATTTATCGGTAGTTACCTTGTCTATAAGGGTTGGGCACTTCGCCAGTTAGATTGTTTCATTTTTACAAATAGTCATTGAATGTTGTCATTATTTTAAATGAATGCAAACTATTTTATGTACAACAATGCCTAATAGTCGTAAAAAATTACCTATTTGGGAAATAATAAAGTTTAAGTTTACACTGTAGAATGTTCAGTAACAAAACTCCTTCGACAATGGCAACAGAGACACTCTCACAACGGGGAAAAGAGAAATATGGAAGAAGGTTATGCAAGGCGCGAATTTATGTAAAGAATGGTGGAATTGTAAAACAAATAAATGAGCATTCGCATAACGCTGCCCAGCTCAATTAGAAAGAGAAAAAACAATTTTAAAAATAAAGTTGCTGGCTATAGAAACAAGAGAACAAACATCTGTAGTGATGAATGAGTGCGTAGGAAATGTAACTGAAGCATGTCAAGGAGTCATGCCTAGCTATCGCGCTCTACGAAAACTCGTGAGAAGGAAACACAAGGATTTGTCTGCATACATAACCCCTGCCAATCCTACAACTTCAGAAGACCTGGCGATTCCTGTCGATTTTCTGACCTGTGGATCGGGGAAATTCCTTCTTGCAGACAGCGAAGATGAATCACGCAGAATCATTATATCTGGAAAGGAAAGTAATGTACATTTACTTAAAGAAATTAAGAAACTATGTTGACGGTACTTTCAAAATAACACCAACGCTTTTTTT
This sequence comes from Macrobrachium rosenbergii, assembly GCF_040412425.1. Lineage (NCBI taxonomy): Eukaryota > Metazoa > Arthropoda > Malacostraca > Decapoda > Palaemonidae > Macrobrachium > Macrobrachium rosenbergii. Next base: position 1,323,263 of record NW_027100721.1, on the reverse strand, counting down.
GTCAAGTGTATGTTATTCTTGCCGAGATGCACGGTGGCATTCATCCGTTTATCTATGCGCTTCTTCCCAATAAACTACACATTTTTTTGTATGCTTCTAGAAATTCAACCCGAGCTACAGCCGGAAACAATATACTGTGATTGTGAAATAGGGAATTTCAAAGTCTTCAATATCATTTCCCATCTGTTGAAATTAGTGGCTGCTTTTTCCACTTTGCTCAAAATGTATACAAAAATTAACATCTTTGAGATTATCTCAGCAATACAATACTAATGCCAATTTTGCTCTGCGCTCTAAAATGATAATTGCCATAGAATTTGTTCCGCCAGAACGTATTACTGCAGCTATTGCAGATGTAGCAGATGAGCTTCCAAATGAACTTCAAGAACTTCTGGATTGGTTAGAACACAATTATGTTGGAAGAGTGAACAGAAGGGCCAATGCCAGACGTCTTCCCCTTTTTTCACTGAACATGCGGAATGTTTATCAACGCTGTCTAAATGACGAAGACAGGACAAACAATCATGCAGAAGCTGCTCACGGTAGGCTGCAAAACGAACTGGGGATGAAACATCCAACAATATGGAAGTTTATCGATAGTTTGAAAAGGGTGCAACAAGGACGAAATCTTTGCTACGAACAGCTGATTGCTGGTCAAAGGCAGCCCGTAAAGTTAAAAAGGTTCCGAGAAGCCAATGCGCGGATAAAATCAGTAGTTATGCAGATTGAGAACAGAAATATTGTAGAATCTCTAAGAGGAATTGCTCATAACTTTCTTAGACTTATGCTGTTATATATTATTTTTTGTGTATTTCTATATATATGGCGTTTTAATAAAATTTAGCTTTCACGTATTTATCTTTTACTTGGGAAACCAAACTAGGTATATTGTTAAATAGCAACTATCATAGAATTATTCTTTATATTTTTAAAGTCAATAAAAATATATTTTAATACTTTCAACATGACTGCAGCAAAGTGGCCGGGCCAATTGTCCTTTTCTGTGACGCTGCGGCCAGTTAGGCTGCGGCCAATTGGCCGCGGTCACTTATCCTAGACCCCCTGGCGTATACCCTTTTCTAATGTTTTACATGGGCTCTAGTCGTAGTCTCTGCCTTTCCAGAGGGACTGAATAGAGTTACCACCTATGGAAAGAGGAAGGTCTAAGGTTTTGAAACGGGATATTAAAGAAAGATGAGGCCCTCTCCAAACAATCCCGTTCAAGAACTTTTGCTGCCAGGCACAGGGAGGTATAGAGCAAGGTGGTGAAAACAACCGTCTATCTGTAAAAAAAGAATTACTCGCTATGATTATTGTTAATGTTTGTAAATAATGTTTAGTGTTAAAATAAGCATTTAAACTGAAATAGATAGACAATATAAAACATGAATAACGTAAAAAAGTATTCATGAAAATTATCATGAAAACTATGTTCGTGCCACAATGCGTATACATAACTATATCATCAAAGATATTCCCATATACAACTTCATACTTTACATATGTATATAACTCGAGATACACTGAACACACACACACAGGAGGAGGTGATGTCACACACACACAATAGCCTCTAAAACATATATATTATTATTTTATAAATATATAGGTATATTTGCTGTTATAAGTTATATATATATTTGAAAATATATATATAACTCGAGAGCAGAATCACTTTAGGATAGGTGATGTCTCAGAAAAACCTCTAAAACTGTGTTATCTTTTATAAAAATAGGTCATTTGCTGTTGATCTTTAATTTTGAAAAGGTGGAAGTTGGAACTGGAGCAGAATGCAATGTTAATGAAAAAAATTGTGTTATAAATATTAAAAATCCTGCTTGATCTTTAATTTTCATAGTTATGAGAAAAGCTTAAAGAACCCACAGAACTCTCTGTAGTGCAGATAAATTCAACTAAAGACGGAAACGATCACCTGTCAGGGGCCGTCAGGTATCGCCACTAACCCGGATCACAACGAAAGGGTCAGCATATATTGGTTTTTGTTTGCAGACATAATCGTAACAGTGTTGTGATGTCTTCAGAGCCAGAGAAAAAATATAACGATTGTGGAATTCTCTCTCATTGGAGATATCTATATTTCCAGAACCTTGAGGGCCGATGACGCGTTTATGCAATTATAATTTCTTTTATTTTCTCGTATCTTTCAGATTTGCCAAGACAATTTACACAGCCTTTTTCTCTTAAACACAAGAGAATAGAATAATTTTGTATTCATTCAACAATCGTATAATTTCTGCTGTTTGGTGGTAGACACTGAGCAACAATCGGAATTATTGCGGCAGGTAATTCTTAATTAGTTAATCGTATCCCATTAGGTGCCTTTTGAATTAGAAATGATTATGCATTGAGTTATAAAACAGCGGTCTGCTGCTCTTTCATTTCATTCAGAGCCAATGCTACAATTTATGATATCAAAAAGGCAATCATCTTTTTGAATGAAGGATTTTGAAGTGTGTGGATTTCATTTCCTATCTTGTGTTGTAAAGCATTAATAACTTCAAATTTCTTTAAGAAAAGCATATCAGTTTGTACTAATTTTAGACTTAAATTTAATGTTACACTTAAGCGACCGAATAAACAGACAGCTGCCACTACAGCGAAGAGCGTCTAAAATTTCACTGATTTCTTCCTCTTTCTAATTTGTGAGATGTGCGTTTCTAAATGCTACACCCTCTTGTAATCATCACAACAAGCATCAATATCTTAATATCAGGTAGCTGAGTTTATTTTAGCAAAATATTTTACCTCAACATAACTGTATTTTTCGTGAACAATATTTTAGGGTTATTTCTTAACCTTTATTCTGGCTATAAAAGAATTCATTTCGAAATTTTTTAATGATTACAGTTAATTATGCAATTTAATGCATTTTCCAGTACTTACTTACCTCTGAAGGAATCATATCTTCCCTATAAGTGCATAGTTATCACAGAATAGAATAAAATGAGGCACGTGAAAAGCAATATAATTCAAAATGAGAAAAAGATTATTAGCAAGTAATTCGAAACGTAAATGTTATA
>NW_027100721.1:1292722-1315222 GCF_040412425.1 Macrobrachium rosenbergii | reverse complement strand
AATTGCTGCCCAGAGCAAAATCAAATGATCAGCAAAAGAAGAAAAGACCTTGAGATACACGTTTAAAATGTTTTCAAAATAAAATTTATTATAATAACTATGGGTTCATTATAACAACTATGATCACTAATCTTGATGTTCTTGGAGACGTTGCTTTTATCTTTATTAATCATCAGGACAAACATTTTTACCTGTATCCCATTTTTTCCTTCAAATACTGTTCACACTAAGACAACGTTCATGACACGCGCTGAAAATTTTTATAACCAGTGAATCAATAATTTTATTTACATTGAATTAGGTCATCTCTCTGCTATGCTATGTAACCAATTGAAACGTTTTCAATGATTAATTGTTTCCTTCATCTGTGCACCACTCGGTATACCACGGATGAACACCAAGAAGCATTTTTTTTACCTGAAAATTATTTATGCTTCCCTAATGGGATGTCAGGTCAGGCTATATCCCTCTGACAACACTTTCAGAAAAGTGGAAACAAGATAAAAAAATAAACTTTTTAAAAATGCAGAGCCAAACATTACGTAATTTATCTTCAGTGATAAGTACAGGACATGGCTGTTCTCTTCATAAATGACGAAAAGGGCCTGAACCACGTTATCAACTCAATGGAATTTCCAAAGTAAGCCTTGTCGATATTTACACATGAAAATATATAAAATAAAAAAAAAAAAACCATAGCTTGTGATGATTTGAGAATTAAGAAAGGCTTTTAGTCATTTTGATGCTTAATTTTTTTTTTTTCAGCTGCTGTTATATCTTTTTTTTCCACTAAGAGACTTCATGAATAAAGGAATACAGAAATGTTAGGGCTTCGTCAGCTGAAAACTTCATGGCTTATCGATAAAGGGGATGGATAGAGATTTTCCAGTACCGGAGCATGAAAATAACAGTCGAATGGCAAGATTTTAAAGGTTATCATAAATACATACATGCATACACACATACACACACATAACACAAGCATATATATATATATATATATATATATATATATATATATATATATATATATATATATATATATATATATATATATATATATATATATATATATATATATATATATATATATACTATATATATATATATATATATATGCGTATATATATATATATATATATATATATATATATATATATATATATATATATATATATATATATATATATATATATATATATATATATATATATATATATATATATATATATATATATATATATATATATATATATACATATGGTATATATATATATATATATATATATAATATATATATATATATTATATTATACATATATAATCATATATATATATATATATATATATATATATAAAATATTATATATATATATATATATATATATATATATATATATATATATAATATATATATATATATAACATTAAAAATTATACACAAAACAAGTGTGATATCTGAACTCTCATAACATTAAAAATTATCAAAACAAGTGTGAATAGAAATAAGGTGAGAGTAAAAGGGCATCACTCCACCAAACAACGTTAACTGTTTCCCTGGTCTTTATTCACTTCAGCAAAAGTAAAAGAACAAAACATGTTTATTACTTTTCCTTATACACACAATTAATCCTATTAAGTAGTGGTCAATAAATGAAACACTGTTTTCAAACATTTTAAATATAAAAATTTATTTTAAATTCAAAATTTATAATTAGAATTCATAATCTGAAGAAATTTACTATTACTTAAAAACAACACAAAACTTAATTAATTCTTGAGTTAAATTAGTAAACAAAACTAAATCACAAAAACTTTAATTTATCAAGAAATTAAGTTAATCAAGCAAAACTTAAACTATTAAGAATTACACAAGATTTGAAAAGAGAACCTTAGTAAATGAAAATTAAATCAAGTATGCAACGTTAAATTATCAAGAAATGTTTACAATGCTAAGTAAATGAATGTTAAATCACCAATATATAAAATTTGAGAAATCAAGAGATTGCAAACACAATAACACACAAAAATACACAAAAGATATGTCAGTAATAATATCACTAAGGCAAAACTTCTCTCAATATACCTTATTATACACTGTTAATAATAAGTAAAATTCACTTTACCTTACACGAGCTTGTGTAAACATTCGCAAAATTACCTGAAATGCAGCTGCTTGAGATTCACAAAACATGCTTTTCCTTCATTCAGATCTCAGAAGCTAAGACATACCAGTGATCACACAAATATTTTACGTTAATAATTTCTCTCTTTTGAAGACAGAGAGAGAGAGAGAGAGAGAGAGAGAGAGAGAGAGAGAGAGAGAGAGAGAGAGAGAGAGAGAGAGAGAGAACCACAGGAACAGTCTTTGAAATCAGAATGAGAAAACCTTAGGATTTCAGTAGGAAATGAAATAATCATGTGACGTCAATTCTTGAGCAAAACGTTTTGGGCTCAAAACTAACGCACCAGAACAATACGTGATCAGAGCAAGGCAATTTTACAAAATATGACTTAAACGATCAAGATATGTGCATTTACTCTCAAAAAGGCATGCATGACTTGAGCATAAAATCGTATGGGATGAAGCACTTAACGAAATCACAACAGGATCAAAACAGATGACACCTGGCTAGTCATAAATGGCATGCTTTCGAAACAAGACGAAGAACGAAAGTTGGTTTATAGAACAGTACATGAAACACTGCGAAATCATTAGTCTTTTCCTAGTATGAGACAAAGCTTTAAATGATTAGACTGCCATTCTCTCGCTTGTTAACTTGTTATCTTTCCTGATGACAACTGAATTAAAACACGACATACGAAATCAGGAATACAGAACACATGTTGCTGGGAGACAAAATGCGCGACCACGTACTACGTTATTATTAAAACGTATTGCTAATTCTAAATTACGCTGTAAAATTATCTAAATCACATTACACTACATACGATATTTCTACAATTATTATTAATACACAGAACACATTATGACTAGAATAGTAAATATATCAAAATCATAAAATGCTATACATATTACAAAGGTAATATATATATATATATATATATATATATATATATATATATATATATATATATATATATATATATATATATATATATATATATAGAAACCTGATGCTACCATTTTACCTAATGAGGAAATGCGTCAGGTGCTAGTTAAACATTCTCTCCAAGATTTTGGGAGAGTTTTCATCCCTACTTCTTAATTCAACATTCACTGTGTATTGTAATTCATAACATACTTGTGACCTATAGGCTTTTCAGAATATATGTATATATATATATATATATATATATATATATATATATATATATATATATATATATATATATATATATATATATATATATATATATATATATATATATATATATATATATATATATATATATATATTATGATTAGCAAGAACTCGCTTAGCAAATTGCCTCCCCCTTTTGTTGTTGTTGTTTTGTTCTGTTGTTTTCATTTATCATAGCGGCTCGATCGATAGACACATCTGTCTATCGAGACTTCACGCATGGTCAGAATACAAGGGTTTAAAACGGATTAAGGCCACTCCCTTTAAGCAGATCTTTTCCCGAGGCAAAAGTAAATCTGTCTGGTCGTTTTCTTACAGGCAAAACCCCTGCGGGCATCAGCTGGAAATGATTCAACCCCATATGCTGGAAGTGCCCCCGGCCCCATAGGAGGAGATAAAAGCAGAAACCAAACCGAGGTCCTTCTCACACGCGAGGTGGACGACAGGGAGTGAAGAAGTCCAGACACCTGCCCTGGCAGTGCCCTTAGCTAACCACGTGGCCCTTTTCAAAGTATACTTTCTCCTCGTGCCCTTCGACCGCAAGCCACGTGCTCGCTTCACCGTTGACCTGCCGGATGCCCACATGCCATTACCCGGCCCTTCGTGAAATTCCCACGCATTGCCCTTTTACGTGAAGCCCCCGCATCCTAACACATGAAGAAACTCGCCCTCGGAGATCGCAAGTCATCCACGGACCAATTTTCTACGCTGGAACCACACCTGTCTTACGGTAATGTGCCCTGGAAGACCTCCATTCAGTCACGCTTTTGTCTCGTAATATTTACTTAAACTGTGGGCCAGTAATCACCGAATCTCTTGTCAAATGTCCGTGCTTTTGAGTGTCGGCAGTGCTAAGCTATCATTAATATATCAAGCGTTTGGCACCCCAGTGCAGCTTCGAATTCATTATTCTTTTGTCTATTTTCATTACTGGCGTATAATGTGCATATCTCTCATTTCAGAGGGACCTATTTCGTGGAAGCTTCTTGGACTGTGTCTAGAATCCCCAGTTTCATTCATCCCATAGGAATCCCCCTTCAGGATCAATTTGTTCCTCTTTCCGTACTAATGTCATTTATGTAAATACACTCCTTTAAATTTGCCCACGTGTTTTACGTAATATTTCCCTCAGTAAGAAGAGGTTACGCTCATATGAAATTCCCTTTGTTTTCCTCATTTTTACGTTTTCCTGGACCCAGAAGTCAGAATCACAAGGCTAAATTACCTTAAATTGTTGCTACCTGTCTCACAGAGAATATTTCAAACTAAATCTAAATTTATTATATATATATATTATATATATATATATATATATATAATAATATATATATATATATATATATATATTATATATATATATATATATATATATATATATATATATATATATATATATATATATATATATATATATATATATATATATATATATATATATATATATATATATATATATATATATATATATATATATATATATATATATATATATAATATATATATATATATATATATATATATATATATATATATATATATATATATATATATATATATATATATATATATATATATATATATATATATATATATATATATATATATATATATATATATATATATATATATATATATATATATATATATATATATATATATATATATATATATATATATATATATATATATATATATATATATATATATATATATATATATATATATATATATATATATATATATATATATATATATATATATATATATATATATATATATATATATATATATATATATATATATATATATATATATATATATATATATATATATATATATATCTGAAAAGCCTATAGGTCACAAGTATGTTATGAATTACAATACACAGTGAATATTGAATTAAGAAGTAGGATGAAAACTCTCCCAAAATCTTGGAGAGAATGTTTAGCTAGCACCTGAAGCATTTCCTCATTAGGTAAAATGGTGGCATCAGGTTTCTCGAGACGTGGGAGCAGGTGACGTGACTTCAGATGTGCGTTCGCCGTAAATGTCCAGGTTCTGGTGGGGAACGTGCGTTCATGCGTTTCTTTTGGGCGGAGGCTCAAGGTGTGAAGGGATTAGATATGGGAAAAGGAATCATTGGAAGACCAACATTGAACACTATTAAAAGTCTTCAGTGAAGACTTTGTGGTTCGTGATTTATCGTTCAAGACTGTGAACATTGCTGTTTGGAGGTAGGAACCACATTCAATTTCCCAAACTGTAGATTGTTTTTCTCCACTTTCATAATGTCTTTTCTATTCAAGCATTTATGGTATGATACATATTTTATGAGTAACATGGGAGGAATTCCCGTATCTTTGTTTTTATGCTTTTGGGAATTAATGAGGAATTCATTTGACTTCTTCAGATGTTTCACTGAGAAAGATGTTGAAGATGTACTCATTGGAAATGTACTGGACTTTGACTCATTTTGACTTTTTCAAGTTACAGTGTAAGACTATAATATGAACGATCTTTTGGGAACTTTAATATTACATTTTAATCCATCTCTTATTTCTTGCAATCAAGTTATGTTAGATTTTGTCAAATAAATTATTTTAGGTAAAGCTCGTTTCGCTGTAGACCCGAGAGAGAGAGAGAGAGAGAGAGAGAGAGAGAGAGAGAGAGAGAGAGAGAGAGAGAGAGAGATGCAATAGTTCACTGAGATGTTTTAGTCGTGCGGCTGCTACCAAAGCTACCAATAGATGGGACGTCTTGACTTTGTAGTAACGGGTAAGCAACGAAAATACCTCTCAAATATACATATATATATATATCAGAAAATAGCTGATCAAGTTTTAAAGGACAATATATGCATTTATATAGCTTCAATGCTTTAAGATGTGATAAAGATTTTATGGAGTCAGATGGAAGTAGGTCTAGAGACTCGAGGTAAAATCTTTGTGTTCAACAAATAGTTTGATTCTCAGCAATATTGGGTCAGGTGATCTTCCGAAGTGTTATGTATAAGTTGCGTTAATTTGATCTAGATTGTGCCAAAATCTGCCTAAAAGTGAGTTTGATCGTTCATTAACGATAGAACTGCAGTTGATTTTGAGAGATCCAGGCTTTAAATCATCAGATAAGGTAGAGTTTGAAATCTCTGTTTTTATGGGAGAAAATTGAACTTGTGATTTTTACTACGATTTTCTAATCATTATGAACTTTTGAACTGGTGTGGGAGATTTAATATGAATATTCATACCTCTTTTATATTATTATTTTGTCATGTTACGTTTCATATCTTGGCTATGCATTTTACACTTTCCATTATTGTGTTTTGCATTTCATATATTTTTGGGAGTTTTATATGTTTGATTCTTCCGACAGATGTTTGGACAGATGTGGACAGTGTGGACTGGTTCGAATAACATGTGGTAGACTGCTTTGACATGACTAATTATTGATTTGGGGAGTATGTGTGAGTTTGATATTTTCAGGCTATTAGCCATAGTGAGACTTCATTAATCAGAAGTGTTTTGCAGTTCAGAGTTTAGTTATCTAACTGTGATGAGTAATTCATTTATTATGCATTTTAATCTTTGCTTTGTTTTAATTTCAAGTTATTTTGAATAATAAAGCTATTTTTGTAGAAACTATTGCGTTTCTTTAAACAGTCCATTTAATTGATTTGGTGAGAATGAGCGAGATTCGGGTGGGTGAACTGGAAAACGATGAGAGAGAGGGAGAGGCGATACACAGAGAGAGAGAGAGAGAGAGGTGATACACGGTGAGAGAGAGAGAGAGAGAGAGAGAGAGAGAAGAAAGAGGAGAAAAATAGATGTAAGTGTTGTCGTGAGCGAACGTTCATACGCCTCCGTTCATGAATAAAGATCGTTGAGCACGTTACCGACACCTTCAAAAGGTGTTAATTCTGTCCTCGTTATTATATATATATATATATATATATATATATATATATATATATATATATATATATATATATATATATATATATATATATATATATATATATATAACGATGATGAACGGAAGCCTAATATACGGAGACCAAGATGGAGTTTGCACCAGGCAATCAACAGTTTTTATGTACTGAGTAGGTTTGTTTTAAGATATTTTAAGAAATGTATTTTTTTAATCTTTGTTTTTTATAGTGAGGTACAATTTTATTGAACAAAACTGTCATTGCAGCCTTGAAAATGCAATGGATTATTATTGCGAACGCCATCTACAATAAAACCGTTGATTGTCCGTGTGCCTTTCCATCTACCCTTGGTCTCTCTCTCTCTCCTCTCTCTCTCTCTCTCTCTCTCTCTCTCTCTCTCTCTCTCTCTCTCTCTCTCATCTCTCTCTCTCTATATATATATATATATATATAATATATATATATATATATATATATATATATATATATGCTTAAAAATCACAGTAGATGTAACGTGACTTCAGTGTATAAGCAGAATCCCACAGGAAAATACAGGCAGAAGTTCAGTAGTATCAAGCGCTTTCACGTTTATTGACGCATCGTCGGGGGTACGAATGAGACAAAATATAAAGAAGGTTACAGATAAACAAAAAGAACAAGAATACCATATGGTCATCGCTGGTAATAAACAAAAAATTAATCCAGATAATGGATCGAGCTGTCACGAACTGAACCTAAGACCACACAAAAAGAAATAAAGTTTAATATGCCAAAATCCAAAACATGTATAACCTTGAATACCAGATGGTTAATTGCCAGGGTTAAACAGAAAAGGTTAATCCACGGTAAATCCTGGATCACGCGGTCAAAGACTAATCCAAATATATACTTAACCATAAGGCATCTTCAGCTTTACACATTCAAATTCAGAAACATATATTAATTTTGCTTATGTTTATCAACAATATATATACGATGGAGCACATTAAGGATGAGACTGCGATGATATTCATATTATGTTTTATTCCTACGTTTCGTGAAAACATCGACACATCTACAGGGACATTCTACAAAATAAAATATAATATATTAATATAAAATAAGAGGTGATTATAGGACCCAATAATAGAAAATGCTATCACAGTTTAGCAGTAAAGTTTCCGGGTGCAAGCTCTCTAATCCCGAAACTTCGAATATAAGGAATTACATTATTAAATGTAAAACACCCATTAGATACGTTGATTTTAAAATTACTGGCCAAACAAAAGAACTCAACGAACAACTGATTCTGCAAACGTTAAACATCAAATCAGAGTTCCGAATCTGAACAACCTTTTCCCTTCTGTCGCTCATTTTCTGTCTAAATTTCTGTAATTTTCTGTGCCTGCCTCTTGGTGTTGTTTACTTTCAGTGTGTTTTAATCCTTGATGCTGAAAAGTTGTCCGTATGTAGATGCTTTCAGCTGTAGTTTTATGAACATATAACTGTTCTTTTTTATTAAGTGTTGACCTGTTTATAACTCTGCTGAGATATTTTCATTTTTCTTTTAATTACTTATAATTTTTGTGCTTTTAGTCTCAGTTTTAGTCAAGTGTGCGAGTTATTAAAGTGTGTGAGGTGTAATTTTACCGCTAAATTGTGTAACCATTTTGAACTATTGGATCTTATAATCACCCCTTATTGCATATTAACATTTATTTTATTTTGTACAATATCCTTGTAAATGTGACGAAGTTGTCACAAATCGTAGGAACAAAATGAGAATCATATATATATGTATATATATATATATATATATATATATATATATATATATATATATATATATATATATATATATATATATATATATATATATATATGTGTATATGTGTGTGTGATGACATATATATATATATATATATATATATATATATATATATATATATATATATATATATATATATATATATATATATATATATATATATATATATATATATGTATATATAAATATAAATATATATAATTTTCAAAGGCTTCTGCAATGGAATTAAAATCATTTGTCTTTGTATTACTTCAGAATAAATATGAGATGCTCTTACCCATCTTAACACACTTCTTCTCACCTTCTTCCTGTCTCTAGACGGGTCGCCATTTTGGATGAGCAGCTTCCATCTACCTCTGTGGTGCGCTTGTGCTACTTCAAGTCCCTTCTCCTTCAATACTTCCCTCACACAATCTCTCCATCTCTTTGATGGTCTTCCTCGTCTTTTTCTACCCTGCAGTTCCATCTCCATAGCATGCCTTCCAATATAGTCTTCCTCCCTTCTCAGTAGGTGTCTGTACCATCTCAATCTACCCTCCTGCACTTTCTTTGGTATTTCAGTCATCTTTCTTGTCCTTCTAATTTACTCATTCCTAACCCTATCATCCCCTCATTACACCAGACATCCATCTTAACATTCTCATTTCCGCTACATAAAGTTTCTTCTCCTCTGTCTTTGTTATACTTACCGTTTCTATACCATACGGCTTAGCTGGTCTTAAAACTTCCTTAAGGAACTTTCCCTTAAGTCTTAGTGGCACTCTTTTGTCACAAAGAGCTCCAGAGGCAGCTCTCCATTTGTTCCAGCCTGCTTGTATCCTATGTTTCTCTTCCTCGTCCATTCTTCCACAAGCCCTTACTATAAACTCCAAGTACCGAACTTGTCTACTCTCTTTATTTCTTCTCCATTCAACCTTATACTCTCAATGCCATTCCCCCTAATGGTGGTACACATATTCTGTCTTTGACCTGCTTATCCTCATTCCTCTATCTTCCAGTGCTACTTTCCACCTCCCAACTTCCCCTCCAGAACCTCCCTCCTCTCTGCATACGACACACTGTCATCTACATATAATATGTTCCATGGCACTGTCTCTCTTACCTTCCCCATCATACTATCCACCAAGACGCTGAGAATAAATGGGCTAAGGGCTGTTCTCTGGTGTAATCCAACCCTCACCTCAAATCCTTCAGTTTCACCAACACTGCTCACTCTAGTATACACATTCCGATACATCTCTTTGATCATCCATACATACTTATGCGGGACCATGTTCTCCCTCAGATTCCTCCAAATTTCCTGTCTCGGGACTCTGCCATAGGCCTTTGCAAGGTCTATGAACGCCATATGTAAGTCTCTTTGCTTCTCTACGAATTTCTCCATAACATACCATCTGCTGTAGTTCCTCGTTGGACGAGTCGGTAGAGTTCTCGGCTAGCAATCTGCTAGGCCCGCGTTCGAGACTCCGGCAGGCCAATGAGGAATTAGAGGAATTTATTTCTGGTGATAGAAATTAATTTCTCGGTATAATGTGGTTCGGATTCCACAATAAGCTGTAGGTCCCATTACTAGGTAACCAATTGGTTCTTAGCCACGTAAAATAAGTATAACCCTTCGGGTCAGCCCTCTCTAGGAGAGCTGTTAATCAGCTCCTCAGTGGTCTGGTTAAACTAAGGTATACTTAACTTAACCATCTGTTGTTCCAATTCATTTCACAAATCCCAACTTAACATTACATGAAAGATGCTCATTAGAGTGTTCACACAAGGATTACTTTCGTCTGCAGTGGTTTCAGATGAAATGTTATTTTCTGAGGTATTTATTAGTTACACGAACGAAACCACTAACCACGGTGGTAAATATAACAACTAGAATAATAGGATTATCATCATTGTAAATGTAATAGTGATAATAACGATAGGATACATGGCGATAACGATGACCGCAAATATGGTGAAGTTGATATACCAATCCAAAGAACAGAGCAAGAACCTACTCTCCTCACCAGCTGCTAATAATAGTAATTAAAGCGGATTGCGGCAAAACCAAGATAGATGGCCCCATCATTTCTCCTCTAATTCTTCCCTTCATCTTACGACATTTTCTCATTGATATTAAGGCACTGACATTCTCAACAATAATTTTAGCTCTCACCTTTTTAAAACATAATTGCTCAATGCTTGACCCCACATCTACTTCGTCTTATTTCTTTTGATTGTGTCATTTTATAAAATCGTAAATATGGCACGTCCATTCCTTTTTTTCTGAATCTCATTTCGTTAAATTCTGGATATGGTTTTCGTAATTAATGAGTGTCAGTCAAGGATAAAGCTTTCAAGTGAAAATGATTTCCTTTCTTTTTCGAACCCTCAGATATTCCTTATTCCAAGTCAATCCCATAATAGCTTTTGAATGACTTTGTAATTGGAGCTTGAAGAATATTCCGTGTCAGTTACGTGATTTCGGAGGCTGCTGTCTGATTTTAATAGTCTGGGGATTTGTCTCTTTAGCTGTTTCTTTATAGATCTCTTTGTGCCTGTCTGTCTGTATATAGCTTGTCTTTCTGCCTGCCTTGCTGAGGTTTCGAGGTTTATTAGATTAGATTGCTTCAGCCCACTTTGGCAATTCATTCTAGTCTAAGAGTTTGACGTTCACTATTTATGGAAGTTGAAATGATATAAAGAGAGAGAGAGAGAGAGAGAGAGAGAGAGAGAGAGAGAGAGAGAGAGAGAGAGAGAGAGAGAGAGAGAGGGGGTGTTGGGGGAGGGAGGGAGGCATGTGCTGCAAGTTGCTTGAAGTTTTTAAAAGTTGTTTAATGTTCATTCACCTGGGGAAGAGTTTAGTGTGAACATGCTATTTCACTTTAGACCATTTCTCTCCCATCACAGTTCATGGTCAAAGTTTTTGAATAACGAATTTTTTTCTATTCATCAGAGAACTCCCAAAGTTATAAATGGTGAAAACCGGACACCATTCCGATGATCTAGAATAACTTTCGTCATTAATCACATTCTGCGTGCTAAAGCTTCCGTGGTAGGGAGGAAAGGTGGCGGGGAGACTTTGTAATGTTAAAGGAGATAAAATGTGGTAAACCCCAGTATTTCTTTTTTTTTCTTTTTACAGACCAACACGATTGACCATCCATGACATTCATTTCTAAAATCATCTACTCTGTTTTTTAAATACTTCAGCCTGTGTCTCTCTTAAAGTTAAACTATTATCATTTAGCTGCTGACAAGAGGATGAACCTTCTATGCAGAAAAATTTCTCACAACATTAGTCACTTCTGAGGACTTCGCATAACGCTCATCAGCGGAACATTCGAACAACTCAAACTGCCATTCATCTCTGTCGCTCTCTATTTGGATATTAAGGTACTCATGTTAAAGACTCCTTTCCATCTATTTAGCCCAGTCTGTGTCACTCTCCTTACTACCAACACTTACAAACAGTGCAATCGCTCTACCAACCTATCGTTCACCATTTTCTCCACATGATCAGACCATCATAAACATCTCTGATGCACCTTTTCATCCATATTGAACGTTTCACCCTTTCGTATATTTATCTCTACATTTCTCACCCTTTTAGTCAATCACATGCCTGTTATACTAAACAGGTCATCCTAAAAATACTTATCATCTATGAAGGAGAGCTGGCTTTACAATTAATATTACATACATTGCAATTTCGCCTTCTAAAGGCATTCCCTATGTAATACAAATCGTTTCATCTCTCGTCCTACCATTATCCACAATATTTACTTCCATTCTCGTATTCAAATCAGCAACTTCCATTAATTCACTGCCATTTTGATATCCTTATTTCTTCTCTCTGGTTTTTATTTCCCCTAATAGAAATACTCTTGCTCACTTTCATTTTCGACTTTCTTTTCTTGCAAAGACTTTCAAACTCTTTCACTGGTTATTCTTTCCCGGTTAGTAGACCAAACCGGTAACTCTCCAGTCTTCATGTTCTACCATACACCTCACTTACATCGTAAAACTTTTAATCATTCTTAACAGATTACCTGCTACACCATAATCTTCAGCCCCTCACTTTGCATATTGATTAGTTTTGTCCTAAGCTTTTTGTAGGCTCATGCACGCCACCTACACCTTTGTTTATATGCTCTCAAATGTCTAATAATTTCTTACAAAAATGTTTGACCCATACAAGCTTTTTCTTCTCTAAATACACATACTGTTCTCCTTTCTAGCCTACTGTCATTTCAAAATCCTACTATACCTTTTGAACGGAGTACACAATAATGTTATTCCTTTCATTCTTGCTGCAGTCTCTTTCACCTGATGAAAAGGAATAGAGACTCCTCTCATCTGCTCATTTGCAATCTTGTCCTCTTAATAATTACTCTTTCACAATCAACTTGAGCATCTCACTGTGTTACAGTGTTACAATGCAACACACACACACACACACATTACACACACACACACACATATATATATATATATATATATATATATATATATATATATATATATATATATATATGTGTGTGTGTGTGTGTGTGTGTGTGTGTGTGTGTGTGTGTATGAATATACACACACACACACACACATAAATATATATATATATATATATATATATATATATATATATATATATATATATATATATATATATATATATATATATATATATATTATATATGTGTGTGTGAACTTGTTGTTGATATATGCTCATGCGTGCATGAACATATGTATATATGTAAAAAAAAAAATCAACCACATTTGGTCCAAACTAACGCGCAGAAAATGTTAGGTATGATGCGATCTCTTATTAAAATATAATGCAATGCTTCTCCCTCGATCATATCCATTTTAGGGGCAATGAAAGGTCACTTCATTACATCGTCAGATGGAAGTTTTAATTTTATCACACCATCAGTTTTGATGGGTACCTTGTTATCCAAAATTAATTATTTTGATACTCGCTGGCCATGGAATAGATTGAAAAAGTACGTACAAAATGCTGATAAACTTCTACCACAGGGAAACGCACGATTTTGCAGAAGTTGGTATTCTATAAATTCATATAGAATATCTCTTATATATGCTAAGTATAGCCTAATGGAGGAATAAAGCGAAAAGCAAGATATCAATGATCGTGTTTTCCGCATTTCCATGTCAGTAAAAGAATAAGCTTGTGTTCACGAAGTAACTGACCAACTGGGGTAAACCTTATAGAACGTATATTAGTTATATTTGGCTTGAATTACGAAATTTAGGGCTATCAGGCCACGTACTGGACCACTTTAGCTCACCCAGCGCTTAGGGTAGTGAACACAGGGAGTTGGAGTGGTTGTACAGCAAAATAAAGAAATCCAGAAAATAAAGGAAATAAAGTAGAGGGATCTAAAGGTGGAACTGGGAGAAAGCCCCACGGTTGCACTAAGAAGTAAAAGGTAGAAGTGTTGGACAGCAGGACTGAAGAAATGAAGAGGGGGAATAGAGGTAAAGTAAAAGCCTAAAAAATGTATCCAGCTAGGGGCGGAGGGGACGCTGCATGCGCCCTTAAGTGGTTTGGTTGTTAAAGCTTCCCCTTATATTAGCTATTCTGAGTAGCTTAATGAGTGCACTAAGAGCGAGGAAAAAGATTGTCTGGGAGAGAACTGGGAAGAAAAAAGATGAAGTATAGCTGTAGGCAGAAAAGACTTCAAGGTTACCCTAGAACAGACATAGATATGAAAATCAAATTCATTCCTCTTTATATCTTACATCGTGATTGAGGTCGTTAAATCATGTTGTATTTTTTCATTAGCGGTACTTATAAACAAAACACTTGAGGACAATGAAAATTAGGAATATCTTCTATCCATAACGATTTGTACCACCACTTTTGTGTATCTCAGCGGGATTTTCGTCAATCTGTGACAGTGAGATTGTCAGCAGCTACGCCAACTGTTATTCCTGGGCAGTGCATTGCTGGACTAACTCTTAGCTTCTGGTTGGCATCAGTGATCCTGCTTTCCACTTCCTTCCCGTCGTCTCAGATCTGTAGCAACTGGCCTTCATTTAAGAAGTCTTTTCCGTCTTCAGCGATACTTTATCTTATTTTGTTTCAGTCATCGCACAGATGTATGTTTTCCCCTTTTTTTTGTGCCGTCACGAACACCAAAGCCATCAAAGAAATTTTTCTCTCCTAAGGCAACCTTGAAAAATAAAAATATTTTAAATTCATAAATGAGAGAATGAACAGGAAGAATGAATTGCTATTGTTATGAATTAGTGTAACACGAACGCCAAGTCACATTTCTAGGCTCTCATAAACGTCGCCCGTCGGATTTTCCCAGAAAAAAAATTTGAAAACTGTAGTGAAGTCAAGTTAAAGAAGTTGGAGAGATAATATGCGAAGAGACAGAGGAAAGTAATTGACAAGCAAGATTGAAAATGTGGCCGACTAGACGTTGCAATAGCTTTTAGTGACATCTACAGTGTTTCACGCAGGGCACGCACATTGGCACTTCCTTTTGATGAGATTAACCACTAAGGAGAAAATAGATTAAAAAACTAAAATTAAAAGAAAAAAAAAAGACGAAACGAAATCTGTGAACCCTTATTTACCTATTTTAGTTCATCAGTTCAAGAACCGAGTACATTTTCACGAACGCTCTCTCTTTAAATCATTATTACAACATGTCAAAAGGGGGTAAAAAAACAAAAGAATTTACGTGCTAACTAAAACAAATAAGAAAATGAGTCATCTTGTCAGCTAAATCACTTGGTATACATAAAAGAATAGTGTAAAATCGTACCAAATCATATCTATAATATGCTCTGGTTCTTGAGAAGAAGAATCGCGTCCCGGGACGATCCAGGGCACTGACTATAAAATTGTTTTCAAAAACCCCTCACCTGAAAAGCAATTATTTTTCCAAAGAAAACGTTGCTTTCGTACAACATTCTAGTGGACGATGGTGCCTCCTTTTCCATGGAAGTGTGATACAGAAAGAGAAAATATTTGAAATTTTTTTCTGCAATTTTTGTTCCCTATTGCGAAGTTTTCAACTTGAAACAAGAACTCTCGCTATGATATGCTCCATCATGCCTTTCACTCTGATTCCCCTCTTGGGACATTTTAATCTGGTTTTTCTGAAAGGTAACTCAATTCCGAAATTTCTTTCCACAAAAATGACGACCTTTGAAAGTAGAGTTACTTTCGCATCAAATTTATACTAAAGAATGACATCAATTTTGTTTTTATATATATTAATGGAAAATACATATGCTTGGTAATATACATTAACAAGTTCCTTTCTTTAATGAAGAGGAAATAATAAGTTTTGTCTATCAATGTGTTACGTTTTATATATATATATATATTTTTTTCTAATAAGGTACATTACTGATTGTAGTCCATCTGCGATATGCTGAGTGAAAGAGAGAGAGAAAGAGAGGGGAGGGGACCGCAGGCTTCAGAAAAGGGATTTATTTTACCAAGCATAACGTTGGAAAAAATTGAGGAATAGAAAAATCAGTTTTTGAGAAAGCAGTGTAATAAAAAAAAAATTGCACCTCTCTAGATCAGCCATGCTTCAAAACTGGATATTATGCACCTTACATGTAAATATATATTGTCATAAGCGAGGGTCCTTGGTATAATAAATAGTGCACGTTTTATAGTATGGACTGCCTGATGGGCCAAGCCTCGATTATGAACAAAAGGAATGTAAATGGAACTTACCTTGAGATTTTCATGAATTAGCCCGGGGCACAAAGGTCGCCAATTTGGAATTAGAACCCTCTTTACATTTAAAGGGTTTATTTGCAGAAAACGGGGCAAATATGATAGACCAAAATGCATTAATTCACAGACGAGCAAGACAAATATGATGGGCCACAGATGCAACAATCCACATTAAAGTAAGTAAATATATGCCCAAAATGCAGCAATTTACAGACAATAAAATGAAAGGAGTAAATCCCAGGATAGTGGCAATTAATTTCTGTAAGTTGATTTCTGTGTTGGCAACGGATTCTAGCGATCAGGCTGCGACCAAGAATGGCTGGGAAATTTGGATGGCAGGCAGAAAGGAATATCTTGGCATAGATTTGCGAACTGGGCAGGCTATGCAGTCTCCTAGAAGAAAATTCCGGAGTTAGGACAACTACATGGGGGCAAAGGGAATCTCCCTTGTTACTAAACAGAGCGCAATGAACAATCTTAACTTCTAAATCTTAGTTAGTCCAATTTAACACTTTAAAGGGAGGACTTAATTTCAGGTTATGAGGCTACTGAACAAATGCACTTTAAGGATGAATGTGGATGGCTCGGCTGACACAAAGGGGGCGCCGTAGGTAGAAATGAGAATGTGAAAATCGTGAAGATGCAATAAGAAAAAGATTAACTAGACGTAGAAGGGGGATAAGAGTTACTGGCACAAACTAACTCTCAGACTTTACCTTAGATGAATATTTGAGCTCTTAATACAGCGTGGGCATGCCCTTGAGTCGAGTAAACGGGCCAGCTCCCAGGGAACAGGGAAGGGAGACGTCTGTCTGGGCACATGGCTGGGAAATCTCTGACTTTCGGTTTCAAAACGACGTGGGCTGCTGTGTTTGTGTGTACGTAAAGGTGCAAAGGTGCATCTGTAAAAAAGTCTGCAGCCAATAATGGAATCAAGGGAAAAACGGTCTTACAGACTATGAGATTATATCTTAAGATCCTAGCTTCCCCTTTGAGCGGCTTGTGTCCCTAATGCCTATAACCTCTCTGAGCCTACTTCGAAAACATTATCCCAGAAGGGGGGAGGGTGTGAAATTTAGGTGCGTACTTGTAGTAGGGGGGTTGAAGAAGAGGGATCTATTGTTTGGCATGTCCAGTCATTTCCTGAATGCGAGAATGGAATGCGTCCTGGGTTCAAAATAAGTGGGGAAACCTCTTTGTTCCGCCGCATTGGCTTGACTATCAGTTAATATAGATGCTTTATTTTATTAGAAATCAAATAAATTGCGATTGACTAGGAGGGAAGAAAGGAAATTCTTGACAATATATAAATAGAACGATAAATATACAGATCATGAAAACTAGTAATTAGACAAATGGCTAATGTCACTTAGGAAATTCCTTTGTGTGTGTGTGTGTGTGTGTGTGTGTAAAATTTACTGTATATGCTATTGTCTTGATTATCTTTAAAGTTACATTATGTTTGTAAAAACTGTTTCGTGTGCCAAAATGGAGAACGTGTTGGGAGAGCTCTTAACAGCAGAAGATTAAAACACACACACTCACATATATATAGATACATGTATTTACGTATATATGTATATATATATACACATATATATATATACTTATATATATATATATATATATATATATATATATATATATATATATATATATGTGTGTGTGTGTGTGTGTGTGTGTGTACATGTGTGTGTATTTATAATCTTCTGCTTTTTAGAGCTTTTCAAAGGGTTTCCATCTAAAACAAAACAGTTTTTAAAAACTATTTGGGCTTTTAAAGATAATCCATATATATGAGATTATATACCCTATTAATATTTATATTTATATATATATATATGGCGGGTTATCTATATATAAATCGTCAGATATATACATATATATATACATATATATAAAAAAATATCTATATATATGTAATATATATATATAAATATATATATGGATCTATATATATATATGCCAAACAGTAACAAAATTATTTATTTATTTTCGATCAAGCAACAAGAACCATTAAAACCTAAAAATTTGTCTGCTTTGATATTTGAATGTTTCTTTCACCATTGCCTCCACCCCTTCGAAAAAACTGCACGTCAAAAGCGCAAATGTTTTCAGATAATACCCGTTATGACATAAAAACATTAAGCAGTTAATAAATATAATTAATATGATGGAGATTCAGCCTGAGTTCCATTTGCAATGCCATTACATATACATGGTAATCTGTTATACATCATAGAAAAGTGTTGTAATGACATAGCATGGCATGTTATGCTTCAAATGTGCTGTAACAAGGTTTTGTGTCATGTTCAAGATGATTCAGTAACAATTCATTTTATATATAATATCTTTTCTAACTGAGATAATATCAACTTGAAATTCATTGTTAAGATTTGTATAGTGGGCCTTTTATTCTGATAATTTGCAGAATATTATCGATAAAGTATATGACAAGTTTCCTTTCGGTGATAATTCTGTCTGTCTGTCTGTCTGTCTTCTCCGCTCATACACACAGACATGCTGCGCGCGACGTGAAACAGCTTTGAATGTTTGCAGGCAAGGTTTTTGTATAAAGTATTTCAAATTCATGGCTTCTGGACAAACAAATTTGCACTGAACATCAAATCAGGTCCTTGCAAGAGAAAGCTACCGGATGTCAAATATAACCTATTTCTGAAAATACGTGATTTGTATTCGCATTAATCTTATAATATGTATTATCTTATTCCAGCGGAACAATGAGTGTAGTATTTTGTTCCGTGACAATATTAGTGATCAACATGAAAAGGTTAAATTTCAAACCTTCTTGAAACACTTAAATATCAAGAAAATCATACCATCAGTGTTATAATCTATTGCTTTTGAAATAGTGCAGCAGATTGCTGTAAAAACGTCGTTCAGATAGTGAAACAAACATGAAATTTGGCACAAACATTCCTAAGACTACGCTTTCTCTTAGAAAAGGGCGCTGGCCACCTGAAAATCCAAGATGGCGGCTATTTTTCAAAATGGCTGCCATCTATATTGGGAGATTCACTGGTTTGGGAGCATCTATTGGATGGAATATGCCAGTTTTTTTTTTTAAACCTCGACTTTTAGGTTATAAAAATGTTCCATACCACACATTTTATTGAAAACCCTTACTAAATGAATTGTAACCAAGATGGCCAAAAAATGGTTGCACATAAAAGTTTTTTTCTATCCACAGCACTAGCAGACAACAGAGACCAACTGTTTTTATTTAATGGTATATTCATGTGATCAGACAGTTTAACTAATATGCTATGGACAACTGAAATAGTAATGGTATGGTCACATACAACATTGTGTCTAAGACTGTATGCCTGAACTATAAAAAGAAAAGAAGAGAAATACGGACTAAACGCAACCAAAAATGTATAGGTCTCTCAACCTACACCTTTGAAAAATTCGAGGATAAGAAGGTAGGCATAGCATGACATTTTGGATGCTCAAGCTTTTGATTATCTACTGAAGAGAGGGCAATATTTATCTAATCTTCACATTTGCAAGTGCACAGAGCTGTGCAGGAAGACCCAGCTTGATGGCACTTGCACCTTTCCCGACAGCCTTTTTGCATCCACATTTGTAAGCTGTTGGCAACTCTTGGGGCTGGGCTGAGTTGGTTGTCCAGAGGATTTTTGCCATGCTTCACCAGACTTTTGCCATCCCCACTCAGCAGGGTTCTCTGGCTGTGGCTGACACTGGGTGGCCTGCCCCCCACACACAACCAGCCTGGTACGCAGCACGCTTGGTGTGTTCAGAGCTCCTGGTTGGTGGAATGGCCTCATATGCCCTTTGTTTTCTGGCAAACATATCAAGTCTAGCCTCATCCACAGTGCCAGCAGTGCTGGATCTTTCATACATAAGTATGACAAACCTCTCCAGGACCTTCAGGTCACTCTCTTCCACTCTGAGAGGTAGTGACTCAGTTTGGAGAACACAGTGGAGACCTCTGGAAAGATGTTCCATGTCTGCCAGGCGGTCTTCTTTTTGCTCGGAAGGCTGACACTGTATCACAGCCTGTGAACGCTGGAAGAAGAGCATGCCATTCACCATTTCTCCTGGCCCAGAGAGTTGCACAGGTCATGCACAGCAATCCAGCGCAGGCTCTGGCCTTGGCCAAATGCCACCCAAGCTTCTCTAGCCCTAGATTGTGGAGAGTGGAGAAAGCACTGACTGCAAACAAGAACATCTGTGTCATTTGTTTAATATACAGAATGGTCTTGGCTCCATGTTCTGTGGCATATTTGGCATGGAGAAAGATGCGGGGTGTCATATATATCTCATGAGAGCACTTTTCCAGTCCCTGAAGACTAGCCTCATGAGTGCTGAGGACAGCAGACCCCTTTCGTGGCAATGACAACATTTGTGGCAGACATCTGGGCAACTTTTGTCTGCCAGGAACTGGAACAACTCTGTCTTGTTGGCATCGTGTCTTAGGAAATTGCGCCAGTTGGATGGAATTGTGTTCTTGTCTGTCACCTTGCGCCTTCCTCCTTGACCACGTTGGAGCCTGGTCTCAGCACCGACCTCACTTTCTCAGGTGCAAACTTTAGTTGCTATGTCTTTCCTGTCCAGTGTTCTCCTTGGTGGGGTGCTGAAATATGGAGATGCTAGTTCCATGGAAGGAGGTAGTGGCAGTAGTTGCAGATGGGTTGTGGTCAATGTTGTCCATCACTGCAGTGGTGAACAACCTTTTCGCAGTACTGGGGGACAGACCACACCCTCCTCCACATATTTGCTAACTGTGGCATCTCCCTAACTTCTTTGCAGTGCAGAGACCTCCAGTACTCTGTCATAAGAGATACTGAGGCCATACTGATGTAGCATTTCAACCAGGTTTCTCTTCCTGGTTTTGGCATAGACTGAGAGTCCCATGTAGACTGGGAATGGTGTTTCTCTGTCTTTGGAGTGTCTATGAGTTGTTGCTCCCCTCTTTTATCGGGAGTAGCAGTTGAACTGCATGAGCTGTGCAATGGCCTGGTCTGACTTTGATGCTCCAAATCGTAACTGTGACTTGATGTCAGCCCCATGCTCAACCATCCCTACAAACTGGAGCAGGAGAGGAGGCACAGAATTTCGTACACAAGCCTCAGAAAATGTGCCATCAAACCGTGACTGATGATCAAGTATAGACTTTCTGAGAATATTTGCTGCTTTAGCAATGATAACTGCCTCTGAAAGATCAGATGATTGAGCAAGTGCTTTTCCCACATCCTTTTTGAAATGCAAGTAATACATCTCTGCCAGATTTATGAGCCTCAAGTTCTGGAATTTCTGCCAGAAGTTTGTCTTTGAGTCTCGTGGAATTTTACACTTGGTGACTCTACACCTAATTGTTCCAGACGTTGTTGGTAGAGGTGGCAAATATCTGCCAGCCGAAATGTGACTGGATCATCTGAACAAAGGTTGTTTTCAACAATGTATGTCATCAGTTCTGACAGAACTAGTGGATACACATCTGATTCTGACTCAGTGCTACCTTGGTCTTTCTCAAGGCTCCTCAGGTAGGACCTTTTTCTGTTGTAGAGGGCACAAAGACAGGCATGGTGATACTTAAACTCCTGTGCAATGACATCCCCCACCAGTCAACTTAGCAAAGGAGCTTGCCATCACTAATATCTCTGCACATTCACGCAATTTCAAGTCAAGGCCCTTAGTACTAGCCTGTCTGAGATCAGATGCAGGTGCCACTTTCTCACAG